>NW_024038146.1:0-109633 GCF_016077235.1 Cyprinodon tularosa | reverse complement strand
ATAGTGACACTTTAAAGTATGATATTCTCGCCTCAAATGATCTTAAAACATACTTTTATTGAGCAACAGAAAGAACTTTTAATTTCCAGTGATGAGAGTAACATATAGAAAAACAAATGATTGAGAGCAATATAAAACATCTAAATGAATAAAATGATAAAAACAACAGAAATCATAATAACTCCAACATCTCCCTCTTGTTTTACATTTTATTCATATGAGGTAACACATCTTACTTCAGGATTTCCACCACTTGCTTTTTGCATTTTCGGTGGGTCTGTCACTCTTTTATTATTTATAAATTATAATAATGGCAATAATTATAATAATTTATGTCCATTTATTTTCTTTTTTGATTAAAAGCTGTTTCTTGCTCCAGAGGTTCAGCATCACGTAGCAACTGGTATTGAAGCATAGCACTTCCTATAACTCTATTAACCATTGACTTAATGCATGGAAACACACACATAGCAACAAGGCAGAGCATTATGAGAATCACAATAATTGGGCTTAAAGGAATAGTACACCCAAAACATGATTAGCCTTCATTTTCTACTCACCCCCATGCTGAACAACACTCTGGAGTACTTTTTTGATATCTCAAATGCATCTGGAGATCTGGGAGGCTTCTTGCTGTCTGCTGACATTCAAATAATGGAGGTCTATTGTGCCCAAGACAGAAAGGTCCATAAAAGTCCACAAAAACGTGTCAATATTCCTCCATACTGCTCGTCCAATGTATTCCAAGTGTCCTGAGTGGGTAGCATCCAGAATTTACTCGAAACGAAGTCATTTAGAATGTTTTTAGAGCATAAACAGTAGTGTATAGGATTTCCTGAAAGCGCGCACATGCGCGATCACGACGCTACGGAAGCCGGCAGACCAAACCAGCGCATTCAGCTCGGCAAAGAACTCATGCTCTTCCTCAACACTGAAGTCCTCAGACATTTTTCTTTCGTTGTTTCTTTCTTTGCACAGGTAAACGGCACATTTCTTCTTCTACGCTTGCATTATTGGAAGAGCAGACGCTGAATGCGCACTTTCATCTGGTTTGGTCTGCTGGCTTCCGTAGCGTCGTGATCGCGCATGTGCGCGCTTTCAGGAAATCCTATACACTACTGTTTATGCTCTAAAAACATTCTAAATGACTTCGTTTGGAGTAAATTCTGGATGCTACCCACTCAGGAAACTTGGAATACATTGGACGAGCAGTATGGAGGAATATTGACACGTTTTTGTGGACTTTTATGGACCTTTCTGCCTCGGGCGCCATAGACCTCCATTATTTGAATGTCAGCAGACAGCAAGAAGCCTCCCAGATCTCCAGATGCATTTGAGATATCAAAAAAGTACTCCAGGGTGTTGTTCAGCATGGGGGTGAGTAGAAAATGAAGGCTAATCATGTTTTGGGTGTACTATTCCTTTAAGATTTCAAGAATCCAGTGCCACCACGGACCTGTGGTTAGCCATGTCCAGAAGTCCCACTGAGTACCCTGATTATCACCACTCATGGCTCTCTCCAGATCGATAAGAGCATTCATAGCATCTTCAATATGAGTTTCATTTTCACTAGATATGTAAGTAGAACAGGTAGTTCCAATCAAAATACAAACACCACCTTGACTAGCAGCTAACATGTCCAGAACCATTCTATTTTGTAGCACCATCAGACGCAGTTCACTTAGAACTTTACTTTGTCCTTTCTTGATATCCACTGTGATATTCACCAGAGATTTCAGTGTGTAGTCCATAGTCTCTATGTTTTCCCAAGCCGATGGACACTGGTGCACATGTACCTGACCAATTGACTGGTAAGGAGGGGTAGACTTTGTTGCCTCCACACAAGTACCAGCCTGCTTCCACAGGGTGAGGGGGTGTGTCATATTGGGGGGAAAAGGGTTCAGCATTGGCAAACGTCACCCCCAAAGGATCAGACTCATTGATTTTGCTGAGACAGTTGGTGTCTTTTCCAAGGTGCACGGATCCTTTTGTGCGGTTCTAAGAGACACAGAGAAGATGTTTCTTTTTCTTGTTGACGAAGACCTTAAAAGGTGTCGGGTAGCCTGTGACATTGAACGAATTGTCTGGAAACACATTTGTAGAATTGCAGCACTCCACTCACCATAGTTCAGTCTGGTAGGAGGTTAAACTTGTTACAGCAGGATCAATATGTGTGCTGTTAATGCAATTCGTTCTGGGATTTAGGGCAAATGCAGCAACCCATAGGAAACAGTAGGCATCACTGTAAGGCATGGCTCTGCTGAACAGTTTAGGCTGTTGTGTTGAGGTGGGGCTTAACAGAGCCAACATAGCAGTTAGTCTTATTCTGTTGTTCAGCCAGCATAGTCACATAGGCTTTCCACATATTGTCAGGATGATGTGAGGGAAGTTGGGTCATCCAGTGAGACGTCTTTGACCCACGTACCCATTTCCTGTTGCATCTTAGAGTGATGGTTTTGGACAGCAGTAGTAGTAGACACGCTGCAGCCACAACACAGAGGAGACCCCATCTCCATACCCCATTTTTTGCTCAGTTACAGTGACACCGGATTTATCCTAGGACACTACAGAACGGGGATCGTTGATTGCTTCACCAACATTGAGACGAGTGGCCCTAATTAACCAAACCCCTTTGAAGTTGGTCTTCCCCACCGTTCCAACTAGGAATCCAGCACTCGCTGCAACTTACAGTGGCTGAGGTGTATCCAAGAGTCTCTTTCAGCGATCTTCATTGCCGTGGGGGTTGTAAGAAGAACTTGGTAGGGACCCTGCCAACGTGGACTGGACCAGTTTTTTCGTTTAAAAACTTTGATGAACACCCAGTCTCCTGGCTTAATGCTGAGTGGTTCCTGTTGGGAGACAGAACCATTCAGCAGTAAACTTGCTTTTGACACTTCTTTTTCCTGCAATACACTTCTCATATAGTCGACTAAAGTTTCTTCTTCTTCTGCTTTGTCTAGGTCTGCTTAGAATAGTGGGATTCTATAAGGTCTTCAATGAAAGATTTCAAAAGGAGTCAACCCTGTTCCTGTAGGTGTGATTCTCATATACAGTTTAACTAAGTCTAAACATTCTGGCCAAGGCCTTCCTGTTTCTTCCATGCATTTCTTACGTCTGAAACATATGTATCAGACATACCAAACAACCCTGATGCTGCCTGTTTTGCGGTTTCATCTGCAAGTCTGTTACCGCAGGAAACTGCATCCTTCCCTTTTTTGTGTGCTGCACATTTACACAAGGCTATGTTTTGTGGTAGTAGTATAGCTTGGAGAAGCTGCTTCAGTAAACTGGCATGTGTTATTGTTTTGCCCGTAGCAGTAATCATTCCTCTTCTGTCCCATTGTTTAGCAAAAAAGAAGATAGTGGAAAAGGCATACTGACTGTCTGTGTAGATGGTAACCTTTTGACCTTTAGCTAACGTACAAGCTCTAATCAGAGCAAAAAGCTCAGCCGCCTGTGCTGAGTGAACAGACTAAATTTGCCTTGCTTCTATCACTTTACAAGGAGATTCAACAACCTCTGCCTCTGTTTTCTCTCACAAACACTTCTAACTCATCTAGGTTGGTGTAAAACACTTCTCTGCCTGCAGTTCCACTTCCCTTTTCCTTGGTAACTTCAGCTGCATGTCTAGCGTACTCCATTATCCTCACCACATCAGCTGTTCTGTGCTCTACCAAATGCTTTCTGATCCAGGAACTAATGTGTGCCTGGAACCCATTGATTAAACCATTTTTAAGCTGTGCCTGATAAGTACTGTCCTTATCAGCATCATAAGGAATGCCACTGTGAGCTCTGAATTCTTTTTCTAATCTAATTTTGTAATCATCCACATTTTCTCCTGATTTTTGTAATACAGTGGACAAATGGGCACTATCAGCCCTCTTTTTAAACTCTGTGTGCATGGCATTGCAAAGAGCAGCCCACTGAGGCTGTAAAGCTGTTATAACTGTTCCATTGAGATCTCCTTGGCCATAAGGATTAACTCCACCATTTTGATCTCTCCCTGTGTACTGGCTACCTATTCGTCCCCACAGAGTAGGACCAACAGCACAAAACAGTGCTTGTCCAAATTCTTGTCCATTTAGTTTCTAGGACATACAAATTCCTTCCATTCCTAAAATCCACTGTTCAACATCCTTCTGTGGACTAGTGAGACCTTCAACTGCACTTTTGGCTTCATTTAAAGTCCATGGCCTGAACACTAGCATTGTTCTGTCCTGTGCATTGTTGGATAGGGTATTTGGGACTTCTATCAAAGGCATTATTCTATCAAATTCCTCAGACAGTTCACTGAGTTCTGTAGCTAATTTTTTATAAGGAGACTGGTGGGTGGAGTCTTCAGTTTTCAGCCTTAGTCAGGTATCATAAACATGCTGGTATTTCTGTTCACATTTTACTTCTTGTTTTGCTGCTGTTGATGGTTCTGGAGCAGCAACAGCTCCAGTTTCATTACTTTGCGGCACGTCTCCTGACTCCAGGTTAGCTGGAGGGGCAGTAGGCCTTCTTTGAACAATTTCATTTTCCTCTGGACGGACAAACATCACCTGATTTTGTTGATCAGAATAGGGAGGCAGAGACTTATTATCTCTATTTTGTTTTGCTTTTTTTATTGCCTCACACCAGTTTTGGGCCTGCTCTAACCAGCTTTTTTACAAGTTTTAACTGGTCCTCTTTTTCTTTTTTCTTTTTCCCATTTTTAGTGCTGACACTAATTTCTAGTTTTTGCACCACAGTTTGCCACTGGTCAACTGTTAATTTTCCACTAACTCCATATTTTCTTTTCCATTTATCAAGATATTTTAAGTGGTCTGGGTTTATTTGACCCATATATTTTTCATCTCCTTCATGCAAAGGTACTTTGCTTTGAGGTTTTCCCTTCTTTATTTTTTAAGATTTTTTTATTTTTATTAATTTCTTTTTATGTTATTTTATTTTTTATTTCACTACTCTGTTCTGTGTTATTATTTTTATTATTATTATATCTATAACCGGTTTACACTTCTATTTTGCGCACACTAGGGACTGCAATCCCATAACCTAGGTATCCTTAGGGCTCCAACAGCCTTGTTCCAAAAGCGCTTCTCTCAGGGACTTCAACCCTTTTATTTCCTTGGTACCTTTACCTTATGGCTCTATCAGCCTTGCTCCGAGAGCACTTTTATCAGGGACCTCAACCCTGTGAGTCCCTTGGTACCTTTACCCACTACACTCCAAAAAGCTCCAACTCAAATGAACTGCTCCAACCGACAACAAGCAAGTGACAAGTAATCTCACGATATAGTTTACAAGCTATATAACAGCCTGTTAACAAAATCTGATGGATTAACCTGCCCCAGCTGTCTGCAACCAACTGAAGCCACATCCAAGCTTGGGCAACACCCCTAGAGTGCATGGGACTCTGACCCAAAAAAGGCAAAAATCTTACTTGGTCTGCCTGTCCTTGTTCTGGTATCGGATCCCGTCAATCTGTCAATGGCAGAAGGAGTTCAACCTACGGCGCTGGTCTGGTGAAGAATTCACTTCCCGGGACTTTGAAACAGGCCCCCTCTGATGAGACACTGACTGCCGGTAGTTTTCAGCATGTCTTCCTCCCTCCGTCAGTGAGCGGGTATGTTGGGATCTGGGTCGTGGCACCAAGATGTTAAGGTTAAGTTTCCCCAACTTTAACCTGTAAAAAAACGAAACAAAGACAGTGTAAGATTTTTCCTGTAATGCTTTGCAAAGGGGAGATGGGCAGAGTTGAAGAATCACTCTCTGCATCTCCGCTTGGCTCAACACTTGCCGGGCTTTTTATTGAGCAGTCAATACATTACAACAGCAGGCGTTAGTTTCCATTATGCAATCTCTTAGACATAGCATGAACTTTTAAGATAGGGAGCTTGTCTGGTTTCAGTATACGCTTTATAAAAGGTGTCGGGGTTATGAACTTCCACTTCTGTGCTTCTCAAATGAAAAACAGGAAAGCATTCTTGCAAAAGTTTTGACCGTCTTATGACCTGGATACACTATTTCCAGTGAAGAGAGTAACATATAGTAAAAACAAATGATTGAGAGGAATATAAAACATATAAATGAATAAAATGATAAAAACAACAGAAATCATAATAACTCCAACAGTACTATGCACATGTGTTTTTAAGAATGGAGGAACACTCCATTCCACGGGCAGAAGTGGATTCTGGGTTGCATTTCATTTTATCTACCTGTCTATGAAGAAGAATGTTACAAATGCAAGATGTTGAGTACCTTCTATCGGGATGAGAACTGGTCTGATCCAGTTCATCTGTAAATTGAGCCAAAAGGATGTAACCCCCCTTTGCTTAGGAGGAGTTTGTTCCAAAGGGGCTGATGATGGGAGCTGACAGCAGATGGAATGTTCTGAGGAACACATCTGTTTGCTGTCAGATTATGGAGACGATTGATGTGTCACCTGCTAGGTAGCATGTCGGGCTGCTTTGCAGCCTCCCTGGACCTCTGCAGGTGAGCTATGGGCAGCAGCTGACCTGAACAGGCCAGAACCGGTTGCACAGTCTAAGTAAGACACATTTTCTGATCTTGCATCCTGAGAAATGTCTCTGACTTCCTGGTAGGGATGATTTTCTAAGTGGGGATTGGTCTTCTCTGAAAAGAGGTGGACCAAAATGGAGGTCTTTCCTGAAAAGATCTGAGGGGATTCTGGGGGTTTTCCACCTGGACCTTCCTTTTCCACTAAGTGTAATAAGGAAGTTGTGGAAGGTAAGTCCCCGCCTATTCATGCTGGTGAAGGCTTCAGGTATGGTTTTTCTGGAGGATTTTCATGTTCAGCTGGGGTTTGAGACTTCCAACCCCAACTTCTCTATTCTGTTAAGTCCTCCAATCCTGGAAAGCTCTCCTTTCTTGGGGGCCGGTATCACGATTGCGTGATCCATTTTCGTCTTGAAGATTGTGGAGGAAAAGATATTTTAGTGAGTGGTCTTCCTCCAGCTTGACAAAGAGAGGAATAGCGGTCTTGAACAGAGGGCTGGAGGCTCTCTATGAACACATGCACGCTTCTTGAAGTAGTTTTCCAGATTAGCTTTATCTGCTCCCGGGCAGAGGGATGGGGTAAGTCTAAAAGACAGCGTTCTACCTCTCTAAGGTAGTCTTCAATAGTGGATTCAGTGTTGCTGGGGTCAAAACACTCTATGTCGTGGGCGAGGGATTCAAGTTGTCACATTCATAATCCTGTTCTGGGATTGGAGCTTGGCCGTCTGAATCCTCATCTGAGAGCTCTAGCCAGCTACTGTTGTGGTAGGTTGGAAAGCTCTGCTCTGACCTCCTTGGAGGCATGTGAGGCCGCTCATGGTGCACTGGTGGCCATGTTGCTCCGTAGCCATTAGGCTCACCAGTTTCCCATGGTTGGCTGTACAGCTGCCTTTGTGGCAAGGGTGTGTCCTAGCAGATCTCTTTGTGAAAAAGGAAAAGTTGGATGGTCTTAGATGGTTCATCCAATAAATTTGGCTCCATTGTGGCAATATTTCCCATCACCTCTCTGATGCGATACTGGTCCCTTAGACACAAAGATAATGCTTTGCAAGGTGAGCCAACAGTGGATTCTCCCTTTCATTTGCTTTCCACCTGATCAGAGGATTCTCATTCAGCCCTGCAGCCCTATCTTCTTTTTTGCAGGAGATTCAGCTTTGCATCTTCTGACTTCATCTTCAGCCCTTATTGCTGGAGTTTTTAGTCTGTGATCCTTTACTGTTGGTAAATTAACTGTCCCAAGGAGAGACTCCAAGGTCCTGGATTTCTTTGGCTTCTTGGGCAAAGCTTCCTCAGTTTTTTCATCTGTATCATTGCCATTATTATCTTGCTGTTCAATTGGACAAGAAAAAAAGATTGGGCATACCATAACTCTTAAATTTAGTAATTTTCTTTGTAATCCAATCTTTTAATCATGAATGAATGAATGCCTTGATTCCACTGCACGAACCATATTTGCAGCAATGTCCATGACAACTGCTGGGTGTTTGCTGCTCAGCCGCCATTTCTGTTTGGCCCCCGTCAACATATCAGCAATATTTGCAGCAGTGTGGCTCAAGGTAACTTCAGTGGCCTGTAGGACATGAGACACGAGGCGCCACTGATTGTCAATGTAGTGTCATGTAGGACTGCGTTGACAATGATGTCCATGTGTCAAAAGTTATGCCGACTCTCTCTGCTTACTGCATTTTCATTTGGATGTCCCCTTTCACTTGTGTGTACATCATGGGGATAACGGTGTCAGTCAGATGTTTGCGTTGCACCATGACATAGTGTGGTTGGAGCACATGAACAAGCTGCTTAAAGCCTTCATTTTCCACCACAGAGTAGGGCCGTAAATCTTTGCACACAAAAGTTGCGATGGCCTCAGTTATCTTGATGGCCCGCAGAGAATTTGCTGGTAATGCTATCGAGTTCCTCCATTTTTTTTTTGTGTAGTTTTGGAAGGTTTGTTGTCAGATTTTAGCATAGCATGATATCTTGTCAGGTGATTTTTAGGGGTGGGTATTGGCAAAGAAGTCATGAGTCGATTCGAATCACGATTCACATGTCACGATGCGATTCTATCACGATGCATCATGATACTTGAAATATTGCAATGCATTGCGATATTTTCACTGAACACTGTCAGAAAAAGATACAGCCCTTACCAGTGGCTGACTGGCTGGGTGTGATCTGGATAGTGTCTTCAATTGATACATAACTGAAAGCAACTGAATTCATACATAGCTGTATTTATTGAAATTACTTTTGGAGGTGTTGCCATGAAAACAAATACAGGGCACAAATACTACTATTACTGGTGTGGACACTGACAAAAAGATCTTAGGATTCATCAAACTTAAAATAACAAAATAAGGATAATCAGTGCCGTTTACATGGCCTCAGTGGTCCTTTAAACCAATGAAACGAAAACATTCAAATGTATATTTCCCTTTTTGCAAATGACGTTCATCATATCAATTTCATTTTTACCTTCTTTGTTTTTAAAGCCAAAATGCATCCAAGCATCCGACTTGAAATGTGATGGAACCGCAGGGCGCATTTTCATAGTGTCCTCCATGTTTTATTTCGTTTTATTATGTTTTATCGTTTTATTAGTTTTATTATGACTCGTCGCAGTATCCCATGGCCGGACATGCTTGTGACACAAAGCAGTGGGCGTCCAAAACACATCCGCAGCGACATCTGCTGGACTGGAAGTTGTATTCCACTTGATTTGGCTGATGTGCGCCAGCCATTAATGTATTTTATTTGTTCATTTTTTTTTTTTATAATCTATTCATGCCTTCAAGAATCGATGCAGTAGATCACAAAAATAAGAATCGCGATGCATCGTCATGACGATTATTTTGCACACCCTTAGTGATTTTGGAGATTTGTAGTTTATTTACAGTAACTGACCTCCGCTTGACAGATCTTGAAGAACAGTTTGGCTTTATCCACCACATCGTCTTTAGTTCTTTTGAATGCGAAATGGTTCCAGGCGTCAGACTTTAATTGGGACGGCTTGCCCAGCGGTGTGTTACTGGCGTCGGCCATTTTGCATTTGCCCACACCTGCTCTTATATATCAACGTCACTCACGTCTCTATAAAACTAATCGATCTCATTCCCTACACACCGATTTTGTTAAATCTTACTGGAATCGATCCAAAATCGATTAAATTTATTTATTTATTTTTAAACCCACCCCTATTAAAGATCAAAGTAGAGGTCCAAACCTGTGACTGTACTATCAGGTTGCATGATGGGAGATGTAGTTCCAGTCTGTTTGTATGTAGTTAGATTGACACAATGATGATTAAAGGATCCACTTGCCCCCCAAACTGAAGGACAGAGTTTGGTGCTTTTATGTGAGGTTTCCTTTCTTTAACTTGCAATAATAAGTCATTCTGCTGTGTTTGTCTTTCCAGACCGGCTAAAGGATTATGTTGGAAAAGAGGAGGATTTCTCTGACCAGCAGCTCTGTGGACAGGAGAGGAATTCCAGTTTGGACCAAGAGGAACAGGAACCTCTGCAGATAAAAGAAGAGCAGCAAGAACCAGAACATCCCTGCACAAAAGAGGAAACCATGGAGCTCCCCATTAGTGAGCAGGAAGAGCAACAACCTTTCCCATGTTTGACATGTGGAGAAACTTTTCTAAATAAAGAACATTTAATGGTTCACATGAGAACTCACAAAGGTCAGAAGATTCATGAATGTCTGTCCTGTGGAAAGATGTTCAAAAAGAAATCTGGTCTTGATAAACATGTGAGAATTCATACAGGTGAGAAGCCTTTTGAATGTCTGTCCTGTAGAAAACGCTTTACTATGAAATCTAATCTTGATACACACATGAGAATTCACACAGGTGAAAAGCCTTTTGAATGTCTGTCCTGTAGAAAACGCTTTACTATGAAATCTAATCTTGATACACACATGAGAATTCACACAGGTGAAAAGCCTTTTGAATGTCTGTCTTGTGGAAAACGCTTTACTATGAAATCTAATCTTGATAGACACATGAGATTCCACACTGGTGAGAAGCCTTTTTCCTGTACCATTTGTAACAAGAATTTTACTGAAAAGAGAAATTTGACTATTCACATGAGAATTCACAGAGGTGAGAAGCCTTTTGAATGTCTGTCTTGTGGAAAAAGCTTTACTCAGAAATCTCATCTTGATGCACACATGAGATTTCACACAGGGGAGAAACCTTTTTTATGTCTTTCCTGTGGAAAAAGCTTTACTCGGAAATCTAATCTTGATGCACACATGAGAATTCACACAGGGGAGAAGCCTTTTGAATGTCTTTCCTGTGGTAAAAGCTTCGCTCAAAAATCTGACCTTAATGCACACATGAAAATTCACACAGGTGAGAAACCTTTTGAATGTCTGTCCTGTGGAAAAAGCTTTATTAAGAAATCTCATCTTGATGCACACATGAGAATTCACACAGGGGAGAGACCTTTTGTATGTCTGTCTTGTGGAAAATGCTTTATTCAGAAATGTAGTCTTGATACACACATGAGAATTCACACAGGTGAGAAACCTTTTTTATGTCTATACTGTGGGAAACGCTTCATTCAGAAATCTAGTCTTGATTCACACATGAGAATTCACACAGGTAAGAAACCTTTTTCATGTCTGTACTGTGGAACAAGCTTCACTCATAAATCTAGTCTTGATTCACACATCAATCACATACATTTGTGACAAAGGTTTTAAACAAGAAGGTAATTTGAGTCTTCAGGTGACAGTTATTCATGCAGGATGTTGAATGATTTATATATATATATTTAAACATTTGTTTCATATTAATCACAGCAGTTAGACGCCACAGGAATGAACAGTAGAGGCGTTTTCTGTTTGACTTGTCATAAAATGTCTATCTAGACATCTTCACCTCATTACATGAGAAACCCACAGTTAATGATCTTTTGAGCAAAGTTTTGATGAAGCTGTTAATTAATAAAGCTCATTTCACATAGAAACTAGAACAGATAAGGTGTTATAATGTAAACCTGGTAAATATTCAGGTCCTGGGTGAATATGTGGATGTGAACATATGAAAGGTAAAAATTTTGGGCCTGAGGAAATTTAAATGGTAAAAAAAAGAACGTTGTCCTGACAAAAAGATGTTTACATTCACAATTTTTCACTTTTTCTGTTATGAAGGGAATAAACATAATAAAGTGATAAACAACATTTCATCTGTAACATTGGTTACAGATGAAGCAAGTTTGCTGATCCAGATGGACCCTGCTGTAACATTTTGGCATGGTGTAGCACAACTTTTTACAATTAAAGTATTTAGAATAAAAACTCACAAGTTTTATTTTAGAGATTTAGAATTTAGCTGAATGATAAGTTATTGGTTGGATTTATTCCAGAAACATAATTTAATTCAGATGAAAATAAAAGCAAAGCTAGGACAGATTTAATGTGCTTTGCTCAGTTCTGCTGATGTTTTTGGAGGATTTTTTAAAGGTCAGCTGCACATGATCAGAATTTAGCTAATTCAGTGTCTTGTTGGCTTGTTTTAGCCACAGTGTTAGAGCTATGGTCAATAGATATTAGAATGAAGTAGATCATCTATAGAGGAGTCTCAGATGAAGATTTGGGACATATAGAAGTGTGTGTCAGTCTCAGAGTTAGTCAGCTACAAGCTAATTAATGTTGCAAAGTAGCTCCAGCCACCTTGAAAGGGGGTGCTGGGATTATGGGGTTAAACTACGGGACATCAAAGAACTCAGTTTAGAGGCTGGAGTCTGTAGTTCAGGTAAATTGAAGTCCTAAAATGATGAAACATGTTTGTTTAAAAAGATAAACTAGAATGATGATGTTGCTGTTATTTTACTGATCAGTTTGAACCTGCTTTAACTCGGTAAAAAGCCTTTGTCTTAATAATGTATTAATGCATTTTCATGTTTTCTCTGATATTTTCAGCCAAACTAAAGCTGTAAAATAAATAGTTTAATGGCATTCACCTTCTGTCTTCTCCAGTCTTTCCTGTTGCTCCTCTGTGTTCAAAGCTGGCTCATTAGTTTCAGTGTCTAATAAAGGTGCTGCAGATCTCAAAGCTCACATGGACACTGAAAAGCCTGAAAAAGCTCTGAGAGGTGAGAGTTATTCTGCAAAGTTGACTGAGTACTTTGTTAGACCTGGGAACATTTGTTGAAGCTGTATTTACTAATACAGAAGAGGTCATGTTTAGAACATGGTTTTAATTTTAATAGAGAGCTATAATTTTGTTACTGGTTGTTACAGATTTAGTTTTACTACAAAGGTTATTTTTGTATCATTTAGGTATAATAAAGCTGTTGATGAACCTTTGAGAAGCCTGTCTGAATCCGTCTGGAGGCAAAGCAAAGTGTCCTCTTTATGGAAATCTAAATATGCTCACCCTAATATCGTATTTTCACGACTATAAGGCGCACATAAACGTCTTTTTTTCCCCTCAAAATGTGCGGTGCGCCCTATGGTGCGGTGCGCCCTATGTGTGTTGCAAGTGCGACTTTTGAGACCACCTCATTGAGGAGATGATGAAAGAGTGACTGAATGTAAGGAGACCAGGTGTTTTTTTTTCCACTCATCACCATCGCTGTTAATCTGACTCCATGCGTGCCCATCTCACAGCTGATGTGAAAAACATGGGGAAACAAATTAATGCTGGGCTCGCTGTGAACCGGATGCAGCAGGTGCAGCAGAAGCAGCGAGTTTACATGCAAAGTCAACGGTTGACGAGCGTATAGGCGCAGCAAAAGGTCCCGCAGCGCATTTTGAGCAGCAGGCGCAGCACGTCGGGAGCGCGCCGCCAACACGCTGCTGCTGCTCGAGATGGAAAAATTAAAGTTTTGCTGCTGGACGCGCCGCATCAACCAATCAGAGAAGCTGATCTGGGAGCTGACAGCGAGACAGACACAGCGCTCTGATGACATATGATATTAAAGCAAATGAAAAGGGCTGGATGGATGAGGAGATGATGAAAGCGTGGCTGAGGCAGGTGTATGTGAGGAGACCAGGTGGTTTTTTCCACGCATCACCATCGCTGCGTGCCCATCTCACAGCTGATGTGAAAAGCATGGTGAAAAAAAAATAAACGCTGTGCTCGCCGTTATCCCGGGGGTCTGACAAAGGAACTTCAACCGCTCGACATCGGTGTGAAGCGGCGTGGGAGCGATGGATGACAGACGGAGAGCACAGTTTCAGGATAAGTGGAAGGCAGCGCCGGGCAAGTTACGCCACAGTTTGCGGATGGATTGTTGATGCTTGGACTAACGTGTCTGCTGGCTCTGTTGTTCAAGCTTTCGCAAAAGCCGGCATTATTTCTGAGGAGCCGCGCTGCACGGAAAGTGACTCTGACAGCGAAGAAGGGGAAATTGGCATGTCTGATTTAGCGCAGCTGTTTAATTCAGAAACAGAGGATGATGACTTTGATGGGTTTGATTAATACTTTGTAATAAATACATGAATAAAGCACAATCATACTCAGTTTTGCTCCCGCTCTATTTTTCTACCTGAAAACTCAATGCAACAGCAGCCTCTGGGCGGGTCTAGTCCTCTTCAGCGCGGCGGCTGGCAGGTGTTTTTCATCTAAATAATCTAAATCTTGCAGCTATATTTGCTGTGATCAGTGGGAATAAAGTAGTTTTAATATGTTTTTAAGTGAGAAAGTCCACCTGAAAACTTAATAATTACAGTCAGTTCATCCAGATTATCTATTTCTGTCGGAGCCGCTCAGACCCCCACATACCAGCGGTGCACCGACAGCAGAAATCCCTTCAACAGCAGCCTCTAGGCTGGGCAGCCTCCGGGTTCACCGCGGCGGCTGGCAGGTGTTTTTCATCTAAATAATTTAAACTGCAGGCACCAGGATACCGGTAATAAAAGCGAACATATTCTGTCGGCAGGTTTCAGGATTTTAAGTTAATTTAGGAGTGACCACAGCGCTGTTTCATCTGCGATGTGTCTGTCTCACGGCCAGCTCCCAGGTTTGATTAATACTTTGTAATAAATACATGAATAAAGCACAGTCATACTCAGTTTTGGGCCCGCTGTATTTTTAAATACGCAGTAGAGCTATTTAAAGGTAGTAGAGGACATGTACCTGTATATAAAAAACGCGCCCTATAGTCCGGTGCGCCTTATGTGTGTGTTAAATACAGAAATGGCACACATAACCGAGACTGCGCCTTTTAGTACGGTGCGCCTTATGGTCGTGAAAATACGGTATATATACCTATTCTAAAAGAATTAGTTCTGTAGTTCCCATTTTTAAGCCAACTGATGTCTGCAGGAGCTGTTTTGAACTAGACTACAGAGGGACGGCAGCAGTTTATGGATCATGTTACTTCATGTTTTTGAACTTTATTAGGGAGATTCACTGAGCCTCCTGATGGGTTTTTAGGCACAAGACAATTTGGAGATAAAGGCTCTTTATCTAAACACAAATAATCCAGTCATTTGTATGTTTGACAATTGTTAAAATTAAGAATTAATTTTTTAATGAAACTTTGGTTTAACTGCCATGTCTCCTTTTATATGTTCTTCTGAAATCAATTTATGATTATAATACAAAACGAAATATTTCTATGTTAAAAGTTACTGATAAATGGTACAGTTCATGTAGTTTAATGCTGAAAGTAATAAAAAACCAAATTGAATGTGTTGCTGCGGCCACAAAGCAGAGTACTGACCGCTATACGATCACGGCTGCCTCTTCCATGTCTTCACATCCGCTCTGTGTTTTCTGACCTACCTCACTCAGAGACATTGATATCACTGCAGAATCTTACTTTCATCCTTTCTGCCTGTTTTGTGGAACAGTTTTCAAGGAGGAACGTGAGAAGTAACTTAATCTGTTACTTTTTGAAAGAGCCAATTTGAGACAAATTTATTTATAGTTTTAAAAAGGGTTAAAATACAAGATTGATCATTTTGTTTGTTAAGATTATAATTGAAGTTTAAAAAAACTCTAATATTAAAAGCATAGAATATAGAAATGCAATTTGAAATGCATGTTTTTGGGCTTCCTGCATGTTGTAATTGTATACGTGTTTTTTTTTGTTTGATTTTACGTACTGTACGTAAGGACTGAGGGGAAAACAAGATATGCTGGAAGCAACACAGTTTTTGACCGAGTTTATATTATACGAATGTGGATGTTCTCTTATTTTTGTTTTCTTTTAATAAACATTACAAGTTGAAGAACATTATCTTGAATTGCTCGTGTTTCAGTACTTGTTGCTAGACTGTTTTTCCATGCAGTACAGAAGAAACCAAAGGAGCTGGAGTGCCGCTACACTTTTGTTCTCTCTTTGTCTAAATGGAAATCACCATCATCCTTTATTTGGTGATTTAACTACCCTCTGTTATAACAGAGATATCTGTCAGAACCTAGTAACCGCATTAAGAATATTTCATTGATGGAAGTTTCACCTTTGAGTTAATATAAATAGCACAAATTTAGTGAAAAGAAAGTTACGATCAGGATTAGTAAACAGTTTTATAAAATTTACGCGAGAAAAACAATCACAGCAGGTTTATATTAACAATTTATGTAGGAAATCAATTCTATCATCTGAGGAGCAGCTTCAACTTGCAGAATTAAATTAATAACTTCTTTCTAGACAAAGTTCAGGGGACCATCATTTGCTACAGGGCTTGATGGATCCAGGAGGCTGAGAAGAACTCTTCGTATTTCTCTCATCTTAGAAAACAGAGCAGAAAGAAAATAGAGGTTTCTTCAGACTTGCATTTTAGTTTTACCTCCTAGGGACCACATGTGACAGATAATGATGGCGCTGTAAGCAGACAGATATTATCTGTCTCAAGCTGTCAGTAATAAGCTGCAGCGCTATAAAGGTGAAGGTAAGTGTGGATTTGAAGTTGCAGAGATAATTACATTATAAGTAATTACATTATAAGTCTTTTAATTGTAGAATTGAAAAAATTAGAAGTATTTTTTTGTTTACACTTCAAACTGTAAGCACAAGTAGCCTGGTCCACATTGCCGGCAGTAGTGTCGGACTCGTTTCTGGTGAGGGTTGGACTCCGCCATGGTTGCCCTTTGTCACTGACTCTCTTCATAACTTTTATGGACAGAATTTCTAGGCACAGCCAAAGAATTTGGTGGCCTTAGGATCGCATCTCTGTTATTCGCAGATGATGTGGTTCTGTTGGCTTCATCAGGGCGTGATCTACAGCTCTCACTAGAGCAGTTCGCAGTCGAGTGTGAAGCGGCGAGGATGAGGATCTGTGCCTCCAAATCCGAGACCATGGTCTTGGGCTCTGTTCGAAAACCTAGGACGCATCCTTAGAAGACCGGATTCGAAGGCCGATTACGTCATAGCGCGGCGCCGAGGTCTGGTCGGATTCCAAGAGTCCTCGTTATGCGGCCTTAAAATGCGTCCTTCTTTTTGCCCGATTTGAAGGACGGGTCCGATGTATCCTCGGTATTCTTGGATATCCCAGGATTCATTGCGAGACCAAGCAAGCTGTGATCAGAGTAAAGGTTACTTGGCGCCGTACACTGGTGAAAATTGGAAGTACAGTTTAATATAATACAAGTCATTTAATAGTTCCGTATGAAATGAATGAAAGTAGTTGTTTTAATGGTTATTGAGTCAGATATGTGGCGGTAATGTTTGGTTTATCTAAAGGTTTTTATCTGTTGCTGTGTAAATGGGTTTGGCTGGAATCTAAGGACAGATTCTAATATATCTGCAGAGTGGGGACTATAAATCTGATAGGATTTTATTTTTTTATTGCTGTTTTGCACAATATGCTTAACTACGTATTTTTGTTGTTGAATATTAGAGATTTTGCAGATATATTTTTTATAAATACATTGTTTAGATTTACTTATACCTTTCTAGCCCTTTTAAAGAATAGAAAATGCCTTTATTGTCCCACAATGGGCAAATGTACAGCAGCAGAAAGATTATTGAAAATGGTCACACAAATGAGGACCTTAGAAAAATGTATAAGAATAACATAATAGGGAAGAGTTAAAATATAAACAATACAATCCTGTAAAGTGTTTTAACAATATAAAACTGGGGAATAAATAACCAATATGCAGCTATGGACATTTTTACAGTAATAGATATTTGAAAATAGCAGCAACATCAGAGATGTGCAGAATGACAGCAGCAGGTTATTTAACTGACTAAGGTTTCTATCATTACATTTGATTTGATTTGTTCCTGCTCCCGGTGGTTGGAACCTTTATTCCACTCTGGATTCTTGTGAGTGTAGTCTTTGTTCACTTCACAATAAAAAAGAAATAAACAGTTTTGAAAACTTCTGTATTCATTCTTTTCCTGCTTTGTGTGTCAACGTTTACGGTTGCTAAGCAACAGAGCATACGGCGGTAAAACCCGCCGAAGGGTAGACCTGGTCGAATTCACAGCCTAAACTCTTCCGGTCTCCTTATTTTCAAGGACTTCGAAGGATCCAGTCTAGGTAGACCGCGTCCTTGGAGGACACGTCCTAGGTTTTCGAACAGAGCCTTGAGCTGGAAAAGGGTAGAGTGCCTTCTCCGGGTTGGGGAGGATGTACTGCCCCTTGTGGAGGAGTTTAAGTATCTTGGGGTCTTGTTCATGAATGAGGGGAAGATGGAGCGGGAGATCAATAGGCGGAATGGTGCGGCATCTGCTGTGAAGCGGGCCCTGTAACGGTCTGTTGTGGTGAAGAGAGAGCTGAGCCAAAAAGCAAAACTCTCAATTTACGGGTCGATCTACTTTCCTACCCTCATCTATAGTTCATGAGCTTTAGGTCAAGACTGAAAGAATGAGATCCCGGATACAAGCGGCTAAAATGAGTTTTCTCTGTAGTGTGTCTGGGCTCTCCCTTAGAGATAGGGTGAGGAGCTCAACCATCCGGGGAGGACTCAGAGTAGAGCCACTGGTCCTCCACATCGAGAGGAGCCAGTTGAGGTGGCACGTGCATCTAATTAGGATGCCCCCTGGACGTCTTCCTGGTGAGGTGTTCCAGGCACGTCCCACCGGGAGGAGGCCCAGGGGGAGACCCAGGACACGCTGGAGGGACTATGTTTCTTGGCTCCCCTGGGAGCGCATTGGGATTCCATCGGAGGAGCTGGCCCAAGTGGCTGGTGAGAGGGACGTCTGGGCCTCCCTATTGAAGCTGCTACCCCCGCAACCCGATCCCGGATAAGCGGAAAAAATGGATGGATGGATGGATGGATGGATGGATAACTTCTCCAACAAGCAAAGGAGGATTTATCCAATGGCCAGATTTGAACTCAGGCTCTAAAAAGCAAACAGATTAATGCTGATGGAGGAGCAACAGGAAAGACTGGAGAAGACAGAAGGTGAATGCCATTAAACTATTTATTTTACAGTTTTAGTTTGGCTGAAAATATCAGAGAAAACTTCGAAAAAGATTGTTTTTAATTTATATGAAACCATATAAAGAAACACATTTTTACAATCCATGGTTTTATTGCTGCTCGTTCATCAATTTAGAAGTGATTACAATCATTAAAAACATCCACAGCAGAATATAATCCATAAAATCAGTTGTATAAAATAGGTGATAGTTACTTTCAATCATAGCAGGTAAATAGAACATCTACAGAATCAAGGACAAAACTATTAGAATTAGTTCAAAGGAAAATTATAATTTCAAAAATCTTTAAAAAGCAGAAACTTCACACTTCTAGAGGAGAGTCAGATTTCTTTAATACATTATTAAGACAAAGGCTTTTTACCGAGTTAAAGCAGGTTCAAACTGATCAGTAAAAATAACAGCAACATCATCAATCTAGTTTATCTTTTTAAACAAACATGTTTCATCATTTTAGGACTTCAATTTACCTGAACTACAGACTCCAGCCTCTAAACTGAGTTCTTTGATGTCCCGTAGTTTAACCCCATAATCCCAGCACCCCCTTTCAAGGTGGCTGGAGCTACTTTGCAACATTAATTAGCTTGTAGCTGACTAACTCTGAGACTGACACACACTTCTATATGTCCCAAATCTTCATCTGAGACTCCTCTATAGATGATCTACTTCATTCTAATATCTATTGACCATAGCTCTAACACTGAGCCAAATAAAGTTGGAGTTTTGGTGGGCCTGGTTTCAACAACACACGTAGCAGGGCTGATTGATGCATTGCTAATGAAAGCCAACAAGACACTGAATTAGCTAAACTCTGATCATTTGCAGCTGAATTCTTAAAAAATCCTCCAAAATAATCAGCAAAACTGAGCAAAGCACATTAAATCTGTCCTACCTTTGCTTTTATTTTCATCTGAGGATATTTTCATCTGAATAAAAGTCTTGTTCCTGCAGTATATCCAAGCAATAGCTTATCATTCAGCTAAAAGATAAATGAATAAATTCATTCAGAAAAAGTTGTGCCACACCATGCCAAAATGGCACAGTATGGGTCCGTCTGGATTCTTTCCAATTTAAACTTAAACTATAACTTCTCAATGGCTTGTTGTATGGACACAAAACTTGCTTCATCTGTAACCAAGATAATTTTGTTGCACTTTATTATGATTATTCCCTAATTACAGAAAATGTAAGACATTTTGAATGTAAAAACTTTTTTTTTTTTGTTAGGGTAGCCCAAAATAATTAACTTTCAAATTTTCACATCCATATTCAACCAGGACCTTAATATTTACCAGGTTTACAGTATAACAGCTTATCTGTTCTAGTTTTTATGTGAAAAGAGCTCTTCATTAATTGGTTCTCTCAAAACTTTGCTCCAAAAAGACCATTAACCTTTGAGTTTTTCATGTTATGAGGTGAAGGAGTTTCTAGATGGACATTTCATCACTAGTCAAGAAAACGCCTCAACTGTTAATTCCTGTGACCACTAACTGCTATGACTTATGTATTGCAATTTATTTTTAAAATATAAATCATTCCACATCATGCATGAATATTGTAATCTAACTACTCAAATTACCCTCTTGTTTAAAGTCTTTGTTTTAAATCATTCAGGAAAACAGCCTCTCATCCGTGTGAATTCTCATGTGTCTCTCTAGTCAAATTACCTTTTTAGAGTAAAACGGTTGCCTCAAATCTTGCAGGAAAAAGGCTTCTCACCAGTGTGAATTCTGATGTGTCCAGTCAAACAATGTTTTAAAGTAAAACGTTTTTTACAAATGGTACAGGAAAAAGGCTTCTCACCTGTGTGACTTCTAATGTGTCTATCAAGATCGGATTTTTTTGTGAACATTTTTCCACAGGAAGGACATTCAAAGGGCCTCTCACCAGTGTGAATTCTCATATGTCCAGTCAAACAATGTTTTAAAGTAAAACGTTTGCCACAAATCGTGCAGGAAAAAGGCCTCTCACCAGTGTGAATTCTCATATGTCCAGTCAAACAATGTTTTAAAGTAAAACGTTTGCCACAAATCGTGCAGGAAAAAGGCTTCTCACCTGTGTGAATTCTACTGTGTTTAGTCAAACTACTTTTTTTAGTAAAATTCTTGTTACAAATGGTACAGGAAAAAGGCTTCTCACCGGTGTGACTTCTCATGTGAGTAGTCAAATTTCCTTTTTTAGCAAAGTTTTTTTTACAAATGGTACAGGAAAAAGGCTTCTCACCGGTGTGACTTCTCATGTGAGTAGTCAAATTACCTTTTTTAGTAAAATTCTTGTTACAAATGGTACAGCAAAAAGGCTTCTCACCTGTGTGAATTCTGATGTGATTAACAAGATCTGACTTGGAGGTGAAGCTTTTTCCACAGGATAGACATTCAAAAGGCTTCTCACCAGTGTGAATTCTCATATGTCCAGTCAAACAATGTTTTAAAGTAAAACGTTTGCCACAAATCGTGCAGGAAAAAGGCTTCTCACCAGTGTGAATTTTCATGTGAATAGTCAAATTTCCCTTTTCAGTAAAATTCTTGTTACAAATGGTACAGGAAAAAGGCTTCTCACCTGTGTGACTTCTAATGTGTCTATCAAGATCAGATTTTTTTGTGAACATTTTTCCACAGGAAGGACATTTATAAATCTTCTTATGTGTGTGGGTTCTCATGTGAACAATTAAAGGTTCTTTTTTTAAAAAGTCTTTTCCAGATTTTAAACATGGGGAAGGTTTCTCTCCTGTATCTTCAGTCTCCTGCTTCAGAACAAGCTGCTCTTCCTGCTCACTTATGGGGAGCTCCATGGTTTCCTCTTTTGTCCAGGGATGTTCTGGTTCTTTCTGCTCTTCTTTTATCTGCAGAGGTTCTGGTTCCTCTTGGCCCGAACTGGAATTCCTCTCTTGTTCATAGAGCTGCTGGTCAGAGAAATCCTCCTCTTTTCCAACATAATCCTGTAGATGGTCTAGAAAGACAAACAGCAGAAACACTTTCTGTTGTAGGTTAAAAAAGTACACTTCACTTTGATCTGTGTGTTGATCTAACTACATATAAATTCAATTCAATTCAGTTTATTTATATAGCATCAAGTCACAACACAAGTCATCTCAAGGCACTTTACAGTTCAACAAAGGAGAATTTAGAGAGGCCAACTACCCTAACAGTCATGTTTTTGGACTGTGGGAGGAAGCCGGAGTACCCAGAGAGAACCCCGCATGCACAGGGACAACATGTAAACTCCATGCAGAAAGACCCCGGGCCGGGAATCAAATCAAAAAAATATTTTAAACATTTCTTTATTAAAGAAATGTTAAAAATATTTTTTAGCTTTCGTTTTCTGAACTGTTCAGGTTTTACTGCACCTTTTGCCCAAAGACTGCTGGAGCACTAGCTCCACTGTGACACTATGGATAATCCCCAAATGAGGTTATGCACACACATTTAACACAGAAGGCCAAAATAAAAGGGAGGTGCATTCCAGAAAGCCTGAGCACCATCCCATTCTGCTCTGATCCAGCTTTTTATCTAGCACACTGTCTTCGCTGACCTCATTACAGAGCTAGATTCTCAACCTTTTCTGACTCCAACTCTAGACACAATAAGTAGAGAAAGATTCAAAAATATTGTAAAAATACATAATGCCCCTCTTCTTAAGACACAATATGGGTAATGCAAAGAAAGACAGGGTTAATTTAACATATATTACATTTTATTGCATTATTCTGCAGAACAAATATTGGCTTCAATCTCGAAACACAAGTTCAATCTTTTCCCTGTTACTCTCATGCAAAGATTCATGCAGCTCAGGCTCCTCCTATTTGACTTTTCAGTCCGCAGTAAAGCAACTGTGCGTCACTGTGAAGGACCCTAAAGGCTGATTTATACTTCAAAACTAGGTAGTCTGTGTAGGTGACGCAGTGAATGCAAAGACGTCCCCGCCCCCTCCGCAGACACTCTGCTGCACCTCTCCCAAATTGTAGGTGACCACAGACGGTGCCGCAGACAGGAGGCCTCTGATTGGTCAAATCTACATCCGCTTGCCGGCTTGTTTTTTTTCTTTATATGACTACAATTGCGAAAAAAACAATTGGTGAAGTTGGACCAGTTAGAAGAGCGAGTTGCACGCTGAGACCCTTTTTTCACCTTCTAGCATTTTTGCCCTCATGTCCCTCTTTTGTCGGACAAACTTGCCCCCACTTCCTCGCTGCCTCAGCTGTATCTAGACCCACAACTAGTTCATGATTGTACCTCCTACGTTGTGGCGTGGAATAATAACGTTTCGCAGACCACGCTTCAAAGTTGAGCATAAATCAAAAATATCTGCGTCAAGCTCAATGGAGCCGTTCTGAAGATATTCTGTTAGGTTATATCCAAGTAACGTCTTCCTATGGGCAACGACTTGAAGGCACAAACTAAACTGTTCATCATCAGCATTCAGAACATGGAGGCCAATCACTGTCCCCACCAATAGAATACCAGCTGCCTGCTTCTGCTCTAAAAAGTTCTTGCACAATTTGGAGGTGTGTTTAGGGTCATTGTCCTGTTGTAGGATGAAATTGAATGGAGTGATAGCCTTCCTTATTCAGAATCACTTTTACACTGTACAAATCTCCCACCTTACCAGCAACAAAGCAAACCCAGACCATCACATTACCTCCACCATGCTTAACAGATGGCGTCAGGCATTCTTCTAGCATCTTTTCATTTGTTCTGTCACACAAACGTTCTTTCTGATCCAAACACCTCAAACTTGGATTCATCCGTCCACACCACTTTTTTCCAGTCATCCTCTGTCCAATGTCTGTGTTCTTTTGCCCATCTTAATCTTTTTCTTTTATTGGCCAGTCTCAGATATGGCTTTTTCTTTGCCTCTCTGTCCTGAAGCCCAGAATCCTGCAGCCGCCTCTTCACTGTAGATGTTGACACTGGTGTTTTGCAGGTACTATTTAATGAAGATGCCAGTTGGGGACCTGTGAGGCGTCTGTTTCTCAAACTAGAGACGCTAATGTACTTGTCTTCTTGCTCAGTTGTGCAACGCGGCCTCCCACTTCTTTTTCTTCTCTGGTTAGAGTCTGTTTGTGCTGTCCTCTGAAGGGAGTAGTACACACCGTTGTGGGAAATCTTCAATTTCTTAGCAATTTCTCGCATGGAATAGCCTTCATTTCTAAGAACAAGAATAGACTGTCGAGTTTCAAATGAAAGTTCTCTTTTTCTGGCCATTTTGAGCGTTTAATTGACCCCGCAAATGTGATGCTCCAGAAACTCAATCTGCTTAAAGGAAGGTCAGTTTTGTAGCTTCTGTAACGAGCTAAACTGTTTTCAGATGTGTGAACATGATTGCACAAGGGTTTTCTAATCATCAATTAGCCTTCTGAGCCAATGAGCAAACACATTGTACCAGTAGAACACTGGAGTGATAGTTGCTGGAAATGGGTCTCTATACACCTATGTAGATATTGCACCAAAAACCAGACATTTGCAGCTAGAATAGTCATTTACCACATTAGCAATGTATAGAGTGTATTTCTTTAAAGTTAAGACTAGTTTAAAGTTATCTTCATTGAAAAGTACAGCGCTTTTCCTTCAAAAATAAGGACATTTCAATGTGACCCCAAACTTTTGAACGGTAGTGTAGGTTTAATATATTTGTATAGTTATTACAGATCAGCTTAAAGGAATAGTACACCCAAAACATGATTAGCCTTCATTTTCTACTCACCCCCATGCTGAACAACACTCTGGAGTACTTTTTTGATATCTCAAATGCATCTGGAGATCTGGGAGGCTTCTTGCTGTCTGCTGACATTCAAATAATGGAGGTCCATGGCGCCCGAGACAGAAAGGTCCATAAAAGTCCACAAAAACGTGTCAATATTCCTCCATACTGCTCGTCCAATGTAATCCAAGTGTCCTGAGTGGGTAGCATCCAGAATTTACTCGAAACGAAGTCATTTAGAATGTTTTTAGAGCATAAACAGTAGTGTATAGGATTACCTAATAGCGCCCCCATGCGCGCTCGCGATTCTACGGAAGCCGGCAGACCAAACCAGCGCATTCAGCTCGGCAAAGAACTCATGCTCTTCCTCAACACTGAAGTCCTCAGACATTTTTCTTTCGTTGTTTCTTTCTTTGCACAGGTAAACAGCACATTTCTTCTTCTACGCTTGCATTATCGGCAGACCAGACGCTGAATGCGCACTTTCTTCCGGTTTGGTCTGCCGGCTTCCGTAGAATCGTGAGCGCGCATGGGGGCGCTATTAGGAAATCCTATACACTACTGTTTATGCTCTAAAAACATTCTAAATGACTTCGTTTCGAGTAAATTCTGGATGCTACCCACTCAGGACACTTGGATTACATTGGACGAGCAGTATGGAGGAATATTGACACTTTTTTGTGGACTTTTATGGACCTTTCTGTCTCGGTCACCATAGACCTCCATTATTTGAATGTCAGCAGACAGCAAGAAGCCTCCCAGATCTCCAGATGCATTTGAGATATCAAAAAAGTACTCCAGAGTGTTGTTCAGCATGGAGGTGAGTAGAAAATGAAGGCTAATCATGTTTTGGGTGTACTATTCCTTTAAGATATATTTACTTCTTAATAAATTTTCAATAATTTAAAATCAAATTTAATCAGCCTAATTCATTTTTATACTAGTTATTTTGCTAATTAATTAAGATTTAGATTAAACTTTAAAGGTAAATAAATCTATATGTGTAGATAAAGGGGGGGGTCTTTTGGGTTCTCAGGTGAAAACTCCTAATCGCCTTTCATGTCCCAGTCCCAGTAGAAAGCATTATTAACCATTTATAACTTTATGTCAGGTGCTATTTCAGTCCTAATTCTGAAAGTTAGGATGTTTTTTTGTTTTTTATCATCCTAGATTTAAATCCAATAAGTAGGTTTTAGGTTTCATTCTCTTGTAAACATACTTCTTTTTAAATGTGCCAAAAATTATTATTCATATTATTTCACCCTCAGAAAAACATGCCACTTTGATTCAAATCTTTCAGGAATTAATTATTTATTTTTTGCAAATCTGCCATTTTAGTTAATAAACTCATAGCTTTTATATATTTTAGTTGCGTTTTTCCAAACTACATCCCATATATTTAGTGATCTGTAGGGTAACATTTATTTTAAACACTTAAGGGATGAAAATCGCTGATTTCATTGATCATATGTTTTAAGTGATATACATGTGTATTAATAATTTTCTGGAGGAAAGGAAAATCTAATTCTCTTAGTTTTCGTTATTTAGTGAAATCTAATTCAGATTAAACTGACACATAAGTTTATATTTTATCCCATTGGATTATATTATTCATTCTTTTTCCTCTATAAGTTGCTGTTTTGTTTACATTTTCATAAATCAGAGCAACCGTCACCTTTTCTCTGTCTTGGTCAGAACCTCAGACATTCATGGCACAGGGACAAAGCAACATACCACAAAATCATGAAGAGATGAAGCTAATCTCTCCGAGTGGCTGCTGTGGAAATAGAGAATTTGGTTTGTGACTAAAACCTGTGCGCATTTTACAACTACTGTGTCAGACCATGTTTGGACCCTTTTCTCTCTCTGGATTTGCCTCAGTTTTCATCTCAAGGTCCGTCCATAACATTATGGAACATGGTGACAGCAGGAAATGAACAAAACGAGACCTGTCCTGTTTTTAAACAACCACAGGCCTGATAAATAACGTTTTGTTTTCCAGTCCTGAAGCCGACATAGGAAAAGACAGTTGCTGCTGAGTTTTTCTCTTTTAAAAAGATAATTTTTGGTTTAGATATTTAAGGTTGGTTATAATTTCATCAGAAATGATTATACTGACTCTAAAATATTCATCTTTAGTGAAAGCCAACCAGGCTGTACATCATCACCCTCATTAGACATTTTCCCATAGATAAAGTCATGTCACGGAAGTCAGTCTGTCTGTTTTCTTCATTGCAAGATGCAGAAAGGAATCTAATAAGAGAAAGTTATCAAGCTTTTCTTGCATAGTTTGAGGTCTATGGAAATGGAAAATAAAATATATAATCAATCACTTTACTAGGGGTGTAAATCACATCCATCGTGGCGATTCGATTCAGTATCGATTTCCTGACCCAACGATTCGATTCGATTAATCGGTAAATTTTTTTTTTATTATTATTTTTTTTTTTTTACACCTTACAGGCTAAACAAAGTTTCAAGTTTGAAATAAATCAATGAAAGCTGTAATATCATTATGCATTTTCTTTAGAAACAACAGCAAATAACAGAAGTAGAAAAGTTGCATCAAAAAATACTGCAAAAATACTGCAGAATATCAGTGTAATGTGTTCAATGCAATACCTCGGCTCCAGAGAAACTGTCCAACATATTTTTAGAATGTAATAAATATATTCAGGAAAGAGAGATGTTGCGTAGAGAGTTAGACAGGAATAAAAATAAACTAGATAAAAGGGAATTGTTTCAAAGGTCATCTGGGGATGTAGTTTTTGGGAGTATTTTTAATTTTCTAAGAAGAACGGGTATTTTAGGGAGAATATAATAGTTTGTCTGGTCCATACTCCATTCTGGAAGGTGGCGGTAATGCACCTATAAGTTGTTTGCCAACCGCCGTTAAAAAAAAAAAGAAGAAGAAGGCTCCAGAGTGTTGACGTCACCGCCCCTTGAGAGACGTTCCGCTGCACCTCTCCCAGATTGTAGCTGACCGCAAACAGTGCAGCAGACAGGAGGCCGGCTTGTTTTGTTTTTATGACCGAAATTGCGGAAAACAACTCGTGAAGTTTGACCCGCTAGAAGAGCGAGGTGCGAGAGAACGCTGGGACCCTTTTTCCAGCTGAATCTCCGCTCTTTTTGCCCCATTGTCCCTCCGTCGTCGGACTAAACTCGCCCCCACTTCCTCATCGCCTCGGCCGTATCTAGACCCACAGTGTGTAGCCCAGACCACGCTTCAATACTGAGCATAATTTAAAAATGTCTGTGTGAAGCTTGCTGCAACAAACTGCTGTAAGAGTATAACCAGGAAGCGCGGTAGGAGGGCAAAATAGGTTTAGCGGCACCGCAGCACGGGAGGGAGAATTACGCCCAGGAGAAAATGGATAAAAATAGACCGGAGGGAAAAAAAAACATGAATCGATTATCTTGCGGACGTGTCGATGCATCGGATCGTCGGCTTTTGGATCGATGCATCGATACAAAACGATTATTATTTACACCCCTACACTTTACCCTTTTACTCATTGCTGCCAACAGGCGGTTTCAGTCCTGGAGCCCCCCCCACCTCAGTCCAAAAAGGTCAGCCACTTTTCAAACAAAAACAAATAATTAAAAATAATTTAGCACCGGAGAGAATGAAAGCCTTATGTTGGTGCACCTCCTCCTTGTTTCCCCACAAAAAAGAAATTCCCCAGTGTCTCTGTCCTCATGGTTTTTGCACACACATTGGGGACCAGGTTGCAGCTCAGGTGAGCTATTAGGGTCAGGGGTTCAGAGCAGATGAAAATCCCCATATTTTAACTCATCATTTCCATCTGGTTGCTGTGACGGTGTGTGTGAGTTGGGGGGAATTTAATTTTGTATTTGTAATGTAATTTTAGGTTAATTCCTCCATTTTACAAGTGTTTTCTCTTTTAACCTTTAAATTTCACCTTATTTTATGCCCTACTTACTTTTTTTTCTGTAATAATATAATAGTTTTTTTTAGCTATGAGTTATTAATTTCCTCTAAAAATTTTAAAGTTTTGTTTCTTTAAAAGCACCATTAAAATTAAAATTCATTAATATTACTTAGTATAGTGTAAGTTTAATATGTAATACAGTGTAAATATGTTTAGTATCAGGTTTAAACACTGCCTTTTTGACTTCTTATTTTAACCCATTTCCTTTGAAGCTGAGAGTTTCTTTGAACTCTCCTTTTAACCATCCATCATTTTAAACTGCTTTTTTATTTTGTTTATTTTCCTTTTCTTTT
Organism: Cyprinodon tularosa; assembly: GCF_016077235.1. Classification (NCBI taxonomy): domain Eukaryota; kingdom Metazoa; phylum Chordata; class Actinopteri; order Cyprinodontiformes; family Cyprinodontidae; genus Cyprinodon; species Cyprinodon tularosa. Next base: position 80,832 of record NW_024038146.1, on the reverse strand, counting down.
TTTTTTCAAATTCTGTAAATTTCTTACCTTATCTTCTTTTTAGCCTCTAACTTCTCATGATATTGGTTTATTTTATCCTTAACATTTTTTTTTTTATTGCAACATTAAATCAAAAATTTCTTCTTGAGTTGACAATTCCCCAGAACCTTGCCTTTTGTTCTACTGCCCTAGAACTGCAAAATCTATCCCATTATCTACAGGTAATTTACCGGTTTCCAATATGCACACCATTCCTCTGGTGCCGACCTGGATAACTGGGGGGGATCCCGCTCTAGATTACCGACGTCTCAGTAAAATTAAATGCCTTCTGGTGGCACCTACAACCTTCCTCTCACCCTTAGAGAGAGCCTCACGTTCCTATGCGAGGTCTTTTGGTTCACAGGTGGAACAAAAACCTGAATTGACTTTCTGTTCCCCAAAAAGAAAAGTTATCTTTTATTTTGTATGTATATTGTTTAGTATTAGTATAGTAATTTTAGTGCATTAAAATGATTAACCGATTAATCTTTAATTTAGTTAGATTTTTATTTTGTTTTTGTTAGATTACATTTATTTATTTGATTATTTTAATGGAGAAGAGGACTTTGAGCTAATTTTCCAGTATTTGATTTCTAATTATCTTTAAATCTTTTAACAATCTGTTTTTTTGTAATTCAGTTTTTTAAATTTAATTTAAACTGTGCCGACAAAAGATTAATCTTACCGTCTCAAAAAAATGGTTAGTTTTGATCCTCCTGCTGACCTCTAGGGACCTCGATGTCAGAAGTCCTCAGTCCCTTAACCTTCTAACGGGGTATTGAGGCTGGAAGACTGCTTCCTCCAGGTGGTACCTGACACTTCTGACAATCGCTGTCCTCAGAAAAAAATCAGCCAAGGAGAATCCTGCTGACAACGCCAAATTGTTGTGGAAAAAAAGTATTCAACTATTCATCCTAGTTAAATAAACGGAGATCGATGGATTTCACTCAGTCGGCACATTTATTCATATCTTTGCAAAGTGAGAACAGTTCATCATGAAGCCTTTATGGCACAGCATTCTGCCCTGTTCTGATCTGGACAGCGTTCGTCCCCCCTTACTTAGAACACTGCAAAAATAGTTAAAGTCAAAACAAATTACAAACACTCTGGTTAAACAGTAACATGTTATGAATAAACCTTGAGAAAGAATCTGGTTTGTTATGGAAGAAGCTCTGTCTGGTCTACAAACACCATCCTACATAGAATGGTGCGGCCTTCAAGGTGAAACAGACTGAGTGAAAACTTTTATAGTGAGTAAATAGAATAAATTAATATATAATAAGGGAGAAATAAAAATGTTCCGACATTATCTATTTAATTGACTATTTCTACTCCTAGAAATAGGATAAAGACAAGAACAAACAAAGGAACACTATTAACATTGGTTTTATCTTACATAGATTTCCTCACAGTCTATAAGAAAATTAGTACAAACATTGATGTCTGGTAAATAATCCTTGAATCTGGCTGTTTATTTTGGATACTATTAAATTACAGATAAGAGAGTGTTATATTGTCCTTTAGAATTGTTAAATGTGATTTTATATTTGAATAAACTTAGGCTCATTCTCAGTGTTATGCTTTATAGATGATGCCACTAAAAAATACTCTTCACCATCGCTGTTAATCTGTGACTGCATGCGTGCCCATCTCACAGCTGATGTGAAAAACATGGTGAAACAAATTAACGCTGTGCTCGCTGTTATTCAACCGCTCGACATCGGTGTGACCAGACCCAGCAGGTGCAGCAGAAGCAGCGAGTTTACATGCAAAGTCAATGGTTGACGCGCGTATAGGTGCAGCAAAAGGTCCCGCAGCGCGTTTTGAGCCGCAGGTGCAGCGCGTCGGGAGCGTTTAAGCATCTGACGCGCCACCAACGCGCTGCTGCTGCTCGAGATGGAAAAATTGAAGTTTTGTTGTTGGACGCGCCACATCAACCAATCAGAGAAGCTGATCTGGGAGCTGACAGCGAGACAGACACATCGCTGATGATACAGATATACACAGCGCTGTGATCGCTCCTCTGAAACAGTTTATTGATGCCTAAATTAACTTAACCTGCCGACAGAATATGTTCACTTTCATTATCCAGTTTTCAGGTGGATTTAAAAACATATTAAAACTACTTTATTCCCACTGATCACAGCAAATATAGCTGCAAGGCAAAGAAAGGAATGCCACCGTTAGCGGATGGATTGTAGATGCTTGGAGTAACGTGTCTGCTGGCTCTGTTGTTCGAGCTTTCGCAAAAACCGGCATCATTTCCGAGGAGCCGCCCGGCACAGAAAGTGACTCCGACAGCGAAGAAGGGGAAACTGGCATGTCTGGTTTAGCGCAGCTGTTTAAATCAAAAACAGAGGATGATGACTTTGATGGGTTTGATTAATACTTTGTAATAAATACATGAATAAAGCACAATCATACTCAGTTTTGCTCCCGCTCTATTTTTCTACCTGAAAACTTAATTCAACAGCAGCCTCTGGGCGGGTCTCCTCCTCTTCACCGCGGTGGCTGGCAGGTGTTTTTTCATCTAAATAATCTAAAGGATTATAAAAGGATAATAGGATAATAAAAGCGAACATATTCTGTCGGCAGGTTTCAGGATTTTAAGTTAATTTATGCGTCAATAAACTGTTTCAGAGGAGTGATCACAGCCCTGTGTCATCAGAGCGATGTGTCTGTCTCACGGCCAGCTCCCAGGTTTGATTAATACTTTGTAATAAATACACCTTGCAGCTATATTTGCTGTGATCAGTGGGAATAAAGTAGTTTTAATATGTTTTTAAGTGAGAAAATCCACCTGAAAACTTAATCATTGCAGTCAGTTCATCCAGATTATCATCCTGCCTTCTAATAGTATTTCTGTCGGAGGCGCTCAGACCCCCACATACCAGCGGTGCGCCGACAGTAGGAATCCCTTCAACAGCAGCCTCTGACCGCGAGGAGGCAGGCGCCAGGATAATAAAAGCTAACATATTCTGCCGGCAGATTACTGCATTTTAAGTTGATTTATATGTCAATAAACTGTTTCAGAGGAGTGATCACAGCGCTCAGTGTCATCTGCGATGTGTCTGTCTCACGGCCAGCTCCCAGGTTTGATTAATACTTTGTAATAAATACATGAATAAAGCACAATCATACTCAGTTTTGCTCCCACTCTATTTTTAAATACGCAGTAGAGGTATTTAAAGGTAGTAGAGGACATGTACCTGTATATAAAAAACGCGCCCTATAGTCCGGTGTGCCTTATGTGTGTGTTAAATACAGAAACATAACTGAGACTGCGCCTTTTAGTACGGTGCGCCTTATGGTCGTGAAAATACGGTATGTCTCATCTGCCAGCACCAACTTTCTTTGTAAGAACTGGAAACTGATCTGTTTAAACTAGATATGAAATAATTACATTTGCCAAACAATTATCCCTAAATCATCATCTGAACAATTTAATACCATTAAACAAATTATATTACAGCTTTAGGTTGTCTTTAAATATCGGAAAAAACATAATAAAAAGATAATTTGTAACTTAAATGAAACTTTACAAATTTTTAGAATCCATTAGGTTTTTATTTCTACTCACTACATCAATCTAGAAGTAACTACATTAAAGGGGAAAAAAACATAATTTGTATGAAGTAAAAATTTATTTCTGCTGTTAATGAAAAGCTTGTCCGAAAAACCTAGCAAGAAAACTGTATTAACCAATCAGGTTCTCATGTAATGAGGTGAAGGAGTTTCTAGATAGATGTGAGTTCTTATGTGAAGCAACACATCTTTCTTTTTAGGATAATTTGTTTCATGTGTTTCTCACATGAGTCGCCATGTGCTGAGTCACATTATCTTCTCTAGTAAAACTTTTGCAACAAATTGTACAGGAGAATGGCTTCTCCCTCGTGTGAATTCTGATGTGTCGATCAAGTTGAGATTTCTGAGAGAAGCTTCTTCCACAGAACAGATAAGAAAAATGTCTTTCATCTGAATGAGTTTTCATGTGAAAAGTCAAATGACTTTTTATGGTACATTTTTTGCCACAAATTACACATGAGAAAGGTTTCTCACTTGTGTGAATTCTCATGTGCGTATAAAGATTAGATTTCTGAGTGAAGCTTTTCCACAGGACAGACATTTGAAAGGCTTCTCACCATTATGATCCATTTTGTATATAGTTAAATTACTTTCTATGGTACACCTTTTGTAACAAATAGTACAGGAAAATGGTTTCTCACCTGTATGTAGTCTGATGTTTGTAACAAGATTTAACTTCTGAGAAAAGCTTTTTCCACAGGACAGACATTCACTGATCTTCTCGCCTGAGTGAGTGCTCTTGTGATCTATAAAATGTACTTTATTTTGAAAGTTTTCTCCACATGTCAAACACGGGAAATGTTCCTCTCCTGTATCTTCAGTCTCCTGCTTCAGAACAAGCTGCTCTTCCTGCTCACTAATGGGGAGCTCCATGGTTTCCTCTTTAGTCCAGGGATGTTCTGGTTCTTTCTGCTCTTCTTTTATCTGCAGAGCTTCTGGTTCCTCTTGGTCCAAACTGGAATTCCTCTCCAATCCACAGAGCTGCTGGTCAGAGAAATCCTCCTCTTTTCCAACATAATCCTGCAGGAGGTCTGGAAAGACAAACACAGCAGAAAGACTTTCTATTGGTGGTTAAATAAAGGACACTTCACTTTAATGATCCTTGTGTTAATCCAGCTACATAGAAACAGACTGGAACTACATATCCCAGCATGCACTGCAGCTCTGACGTTACAATCACAGATTTGGAACTCCACTGTCATCCGTAAAGCTTTAGATTATGTCTGAACAGAACATGTTTATCTTTCATTTTCCCAGCACACAAACCCAATCGTAGTTTTCCAAACAATTTAATTATTGAGGTCTTACTGCCATCTGAAGTGTTAAAACATCATTTGGGATGGCCATTTAGCATTGATTTCCATTTAGACAACCAATTTTAAATCATTAAGTCAATTTTAACATCTACCTTCTTGGCATAAATTCCATCTTGTTTTACATTTATTGACAAAATAAGCATCTGTACGTCTGTTTCCATCATAACATACAAATGTCTGTACATGATCAATCGATGAAATATAATCAGGGCGACCATCAAGAAAGCACAACTTTCAGACTTTTCATTTAAATCCTGACAGGGACAGGATACTGCATCAGCCAGTTAATTTTGATAAATGCTGTTTGATTGTTGTCAACTATTGGACACCTTTAGCTATCATGTGAGGCGACCTCCTCCAAACTTTGAAAACTAACTTTTAAATGTAGATCTATGTTTTGAAGATCAATTTGATGGAAAATGTCATGAGAAGTACCTAGCTTGGTTTCTGTAGCTAAATATTAGTTTGAAATGTTTGAGTGAACTTAAAATGTTTTATCTGGGATGACGGAGGATCATGTGGGGCGACCACTACTGAGTGTTTTACACAATAAACAGGATTTCCTCTGTATTTATTTACATATAATAGTAACTTAAATTGTTTAAGCCTTTTTATGTAAACACATATTTCTATTAATTCAATCATTCATCATTACTATTCAGGAATACCCATTTGTCTTTGATTATAGTAAAATCCTGAGAAAAGATAAAACTATGAGGCAAAAAAAATGATATTTAGGCAATCGTAGATTTATTCATATTTAACTATTTTGACCAATTTTCAAGAAATGCAACATTAACAAGCAAACAGGAGACAGGGGTCAACAGACAGCCATTCATGTCCGACTGTGCAGCGAGAGTCTAATATATTACCAGGAAAAGAGAAAGGTGGAAACTCTGGGTAGCATTTAGTCTTATTTGTATTTCAAATTATCATGTTTGTAGGATTAGGAATGACGTTTTGTTATAGTGTGAACTTAAAGGAGTAATCTTTACTATTTGTATACTGTAATTTCTGGACTATAAGCCGCGACTTTTTCCCCCATTTTTTGAACTTGCGGCTTATATAACAATGCAGCTTATCTATGGACTTTTACAGCTAACGGCCACTAGGGTAATACCTAAATCTATGGATTTTAACATCCACCATGTTGACGTCCGAGGTCCCCCGGAAGCAGAATTCTACCGCGAGTTGTACGAGACAGAATGACGGCGAGAAAGACGGACATTAAACATAAAACACCTGCAGCTTATAGTCCGGTGCGGCTTGCACATGTACAAATCATGAAATTTAGCTTCTGCGGCTTATATTCAGGTGCGGCTAATAGTCCGAAAATTACGGTTGTTTTTTTTTCCTTGGACCACTAAACTACAGAATGGACATTAAGGTTTACTCAACATTGTGCATCATTCATGAAGTCATTTCTATGTGGAAAGGTTTTCTTTACATTTGGCCTCTTGATTTTACGTTATTCCATCATGTTCTACTCACCCATATGAGTTTTGTGTCATTTGGAGCCGTTCTGAAGATACAGTGAACCCTCGCTATAACGCGCTTCACTTTTCACGGTCTCACTGCTTCAAGGATTTGCATCATGCATTGTTCAACTTTATTGTCAAACATAATCGATGGTGGCATGTCGGTTTATAAGGATCTTTTGGCCCAGAAGAAAAAAAGAGCGACAACAACTACCGATAAATATGTTCTTCTCTCCAAAACACACACCTGCACCGCAGGCTTTAGAAGAAAAAAACGCCACAGAGCAGAGTCAGGATGCAGCGGCTCCGTCAAACAGCAGTGAAACACTGTATTGTACACGTTCGTCACTATTTGTCCTACTGTACTTTGTATTTTTTTTTCAGAATCATTTTTCATTTTCTCCCGTTCCAATCCGTCACGGTCGGGCAGTGCTGATCCCCGCAATATTAACTCTTCAGTTCGTATTGATGATTAAAATTATTATTTATTTATTTATCACTAGATTATTTTACAGTACAATACAGTAGTTATTTGTAAAAAAAAAAAAAAAAAAAAAAAAACAACAAACGAAATACAGTTTATAAGTTTTTGTTGAGTATTTCATTGTATAATAACTGTAAAAAAATACAGGTTTCTACTTCACGGATTTCGCCTATCGCGGGTTCTTTTTGGAACGTAACCCCCGCGATAAACGAGGGTTCACTGTATTACGTTAGGTTATATCCAAGTAATGTCTTCCTATGGGCAACGACTTTAAGGCACAAACTAAACTGTTCATAATTTAATCTTTATGGTACGCCAGCATTCAGAACATGGAGGCCAATCACTGTCCCCCAGACATCCGGCGTTATATTTTATATATTTTTTATGTTTTTAAAAATAAGCAGCGCGTGTATGACGTCATCCGTGTGCGTCAGCTACCATTCATTCATCCTGTCCGCTGAACTGCTGCTAGTTTTCCTCACATGCCTGGAAGATGTCTAGAGCTGCTACCACAGATGATCTCGCTCTCCAAACGGAATTGAACGATTCAGATTAGCTAGAATGAATAGAAGGGGTAGAGCGTAGCCGCCTGGTGTAATGTACATTGGTCATATAAAGTAAAAAAGCAAAAGTCCAGTCCAACGCATGGATGATGTCATACACACCCCACTTTGTTTTTAAAAGATATAACTATAAAAAATATAACCATGGATGTCTGGGGGACAGTGATTGGCCTCCATGTTCTGAATGCTGGCGTACCATAAAGAATAAATGATGAACAGTTTAGTTTGTGCCTTCAAGTCGTTGCCCATAGGAAGACGTTACTTGGATATAACCTAACGGAATATCTTCAGAACAGCTCCAAATGACACAAAACTGATATGGGTGAGTAGAACATGATGGAATAACATAAAATCAAGGGCCCAATGTAAAAAAAAAAAAAAAATGGGAATGACAGTTGTCTGTTGGTTGAGTCTAAAATTGTTCCAGGTCATGAGATAAATTCACTCAAAAACAGTGTTGACTCCAATGGAGGACCAACTCTGCCATATTTAAAAATAAATACAGAAATAAATAAATGCTCAATAAATAAATAAGCATACAATTAATTGCCACCAAAAATACAATAAACAAAAAAATGTAAGTAGAAATTAAATTATACAGTTCGTCTGTTTTATTCTTCCTTTGCATTTTTTTACCCTAGTTATTTCTCTATGCCCTTTTTTTACATTTCTCTATGCTTTTCTGCCTCATTATGCAAATGAAGAGGGGGCGTGTCCTAGAGAGTCAACTTCTGCTCATTGGTTGGCGGTCCATCTTCTTAACTCAGAGCTCTGAATACTAAGTTAAATGTTCTCTTTTCTGTTGCTGTTGTTCAATAAAAGTATGTTTTAAGATTATTTGAGGCGAGAAAATTATACTTTTAAGCATCACCATATGGCCCATTCACAGATTTAATGCGTACTTTATAAGAAAATGTCCCGAACTTGAGAGGACCGCGGCAACCAGCGGAGCTCCGAAGCTAACGGGAGCCATGTTTAACGGCAGCCCGTCTGCAGCGGCCCTTCCTTGGCATAGCCGTGTGTGAAGGACCGCTGGCTATGATGGCGATTTTTTGTTGTATTTTGTTGAACATACTTGGCGAGGACACGAGTCCCTACTCGCGTTCTAATGACTTCAGACTCGACTTCAGACTCTCCTCTCCTCCTGTAGATTCGTCCGATGCAGTAAAATGCTAACCAACCAATGAGCAGAAGGCGACTCTCTAGGACACGCCCCCTCCTCATTTGCATAATGGGGCAGAAATGCAGGCAGAAATGTAAAGAGGGCAGAGAGAAATAAATAGCGGCGAAGAAATAACTAGGGTAAAAAACTACAAAGGAAGAAGAAAACAGACAAAAATATAACATGCACATAAATAAATACTTAAAGAAATAAGTAATTAAAAAATAAAGTTGAAGATTAAAAAGGACAAAAAAAATAAGGTCAATATTACAAAGGCGAATAATTAAAGAAGCTAATTAAAAGAGTTATATACATTTATGTCTCACTGTATAATTTAATTTCTACTTACATTTATTTGTTTATTGTATTTTTGGTAGCAAATAATTGTATGCTTATTTATTTATTGAGCATTTATTTATTTCTGTATTTATTTTTAAATACGCCAGAGTTGGTCCTCTATAGAATCATAGTTCTCCATTGGCTTAAAAAAATACTGCTTTTATTTTTGCATTTAAAATCTCTCAATAGTTTTTCTCAATAGTGTTTTTATTATGATTTTTATTTAATATCATCCAGGTTTTGTGATGGATTGACTCAGAATCTATGTGGGATCATGGTACTCTGCTGGTTTCATGAGATGCATCTTTTGGTTTTGCAAATCAAGCCTCTAAATATTTACTATAATTGTTAGTATATAGGCTAAATAATAACATTCTAGCCTGATAGCTTCTCAGCTTTAAAAGCCAGGCCTACACACTTAGTTTGAAAAAGGGAAGTTAGGCTCCGTCCACACGAAGTCAAAACGAACACGAAACGCTGATATTTTCCAAAACATTTGTCGTAAAGACGGAGACATAAAATAAATGTGATCGTCCACACGAATGCATGAAAACGCTGCAAAATGTATGCCAGGCCTGTAAGTGGCGCTGTGGTGCCAAAGCAAAAATAAGCGACGAAATGTTGGGCATGCGCACTAATATTTATACATGGTTGCCCTGCGGGTCCATTTTCTTGGTTCAGTCAAATTCAGGTGCTGAACTATGTCGTCGATATTGCTCTGTTCTTCCTGGAGATATTCCAGAAGAAGAAGATTCTGTTGTAAGCCCGACAGCAGGGTGAGTAGCATTAGCAGCAACCATTCAACACAGTACGGCGCCATTGTTGTTGTGATACTGTGTCGCGCATGCGTGTTTAGAGGCGACGCTATGACGCATGCGTGTAAAAAAAAAATAATGCGGTTGGAGCTTAAAGATGGAAACGCGAAAACAGCGTTTCAAAGTCTTCCCACTCTGAAGGCTGAATAAAAAAAAGATTGTTTACAGACCCACGAAACGCCGGCTTCGTGTGGATGAGAGGCTGGTTTGGTGAAACATTTGTGCGTTTAGGCCAGGGTTCGGCTTCGTGTGGACGGGGCCTCAGTACACTGTAGTTTTCTCTACTGTGTTTTTACTGTAAAGCCTGTAATACAGGGGCACTTTTAGTGTTGGTAACATAGACATGATATAAATGTAGACCCGGCATTGCTCGCTATCGCCTATGGGCGCCAAGGTGATTTTAGTGGCGCCATCTTTGGGTGGTCGAAAGTTCTGCTCAGAGTGATGTGCTGAACGGGCACAGAATCAAATTTAATGATTTTAATTAACTTTAATTCACTGAATATTTAATTTATTTTCAAAATTTTGTTTTTGTTTTTTTTTCTGAAAACGAATAATTCTGTGTATTTTAATTCTCTTACTAGGGTTAAGAGTAAAAGAATATTCTGATAGGTGCAAAGCACAGCCACCCTCACATTTTTCCTTATTACTACATAAAGAAACATATTTACACAGATATGCACACACACACACACACACACTTATTTATATATATATATATATATATATATAGTAAAAATGTATATAACACTAAAAATGTCGACAGCTTTATATTGATTATCTATTCTTCAAATGCACAGTATTTGTATTGGAGAAAAGAAAACAATAGAGTGTGGTATTTTGTTTATCATTTTATATTTATTTATACTATTCAATCTTTTACTCTTTTTTTTTTACTTGCAGCACTTTGCTCAGCTGTGGCTGTTTTTAAGAGCTTAACACATCAATTGGACTGAATTTTCCTTCTACTGTTCTGCTTAAAGCAGCAGGATGACCTCCCCAAGATGGCGCCCGTAATGTCTGCGCAGAGACAGTCAATGCGGGGTCTACTCTAATATTATCTCTATGGTAGAGACGGCTTTCTGTGATTGTAGTGAACTCGGAGCGAAGAAGAGGTTTAACCGGAGAAAATTACTAACTTTACCGCAGTCATTAAAACCCAATGCTGGAAGTGAGCGAGCTGACCGCAGTAAGATGGCCGCCGACCAGAAGTTAGCTTTAGCTTAGCGTGTTGATCTCCTCTAAGCAGTTTTTCAATCAGATGAGGCTAAAATCCACAGTGTGCATCATCAGGGAATCGTTTCTATCAGGTGTTTCCTACCTATCCGGTGTAAGATGATCTGGGGGATCCTGGTGAAATCCAGCAGTAGATGTTGATCGTCCATCTTTTCCTCCGAATTGACCAAACTCCCTTTAAACTCCGTGAATGTTTCTTCAGCAGGAGTTAACTGCTCGGTGATAAACTCTCCTTGAAGCTGGACTGAAGACATTCTCACTGCAAACACTCCCAGATTATCAGCCTCTCTACAATGACTCCACACATAAGCTAAGCTAATGCTGCTAGCTGCTGTTCTGTCCAGTCTGGTCGCCTTTATAGCAGCTGGCAGACCAACTATAAAGGCGCATTACCGCCACCTGCTGGACTGGAGTGTCAACAGGAAGTTTACAGCAAAAACCAAACAAACTGTTTTCTCTGTAATAATTAAGTATTTTCAAATCAAAAATATCTGATCTTTTAATTCCTTTTCACTGGAAATATATTCATTAATAAATTAATTGAACTATTCAAACCTGTTTGACCAATCCTGCATCATGAAATTATTGATTCTATTCTCCTGTTTCTTCCTCCTTTCCTTTTATCTCCACATTTTTCTGAATTTTATATCAGTTTCCCTCTTTATCACTTATGTCCCAGTTTTCCTGACGTATTTCTAACATTATTATTATTATTTTACATTCAATCTCAAAGATCAACCTCTTTGTTTCCCTCCTCTCCAACATGAGCTGAACCCAAACAAATTCTACTGTTATTTTCTTTACATGTAGTTTGTTCAGAGGATGATAAATACCATCAATAATATCTTTACTTTTTCAATGATTTGATTCAATCCTTAATGAAGCTGCTATACTATCAGACACTATCACATTATTTTGATTATTCTGTTTTTAATCCAGATCCACAGGGTCCAACATTCCCAAACGATGAGGCGATCCAGAAGATCAACGCTCTGGAAACTCAGACAGCTGAAACTGTCATGGCTCAGGAAAAGATGCTGCTGTCAGGTACAAGGTTTACTGTTTTCTCAGTTTTCCATGAACTGATGATTTATTAACGTTCTCCTGTAATGTTTCCACTAGATGGCAGCAGATCCCTACCTGAGCTACATCTTTTTATGCTTTGCTTCATGTTTTTTTGCTTCTCAGCTGGAAGGTGAATACTTAGTACATTTGTTGAAGAGCAGATTGTTGATCTGCTTTGTTTTGTTTTCTTCAGTTTGAGCAGCAGATGCTGAAACCAACCTGGAAGAAAAGGTTCCTTTGACCAGGAGAAGCTGAGCTGCTGATCCAGGATCTCTGTGGACTCTTAGAAGCGACTCCTTTATGCTGATCCTCTCTGACCTAACCTGCCTGGACCAAATATTAATCATCTCAGAGAATCCATGATGTGGATTTATTTGCACTTTTTGTAACTTTTATCCACTTTATATTCTACAAACAGGATTTTAATTTGAACATAAACATTAATAATTAGTGTTAACTTGTTGAACATTGAATGGGTGATCAGATCTGTTCTGGAGGAGCAGAATGAACTCATTGAACATAGAGGGACTATCAGACGAAAAGATTTGCTAAAGTATTTTACACTGACTTGGAGAAGTTATTTATCTTGTCAGTTTAGCTTGATTTTGTCATTTTGTTTGTAGCATTTAGTGCTGCTCTATATGAATGTTATACCAGTTCATTTTTATTTTTGCCTTTTTAAAACCCAAAGGCGTTCCACTGATTTCTCGCAGCATTGTTTATTTTATTAAAGTTCTTCTCTGTTATAAAGGAAAGCCTCCTTAGATTATATTTTATATTTGATGCTGTAGTTCCAGGAGCAGAGTTTAGTCAGTACCTACCTCTGGGTTTTAGAGTAGAAGGCACAAAGATGATGATTCTAGTCCAGCTTTAAGAAAACCATCAGTTGTCATGGTGACTGTGGTTTAAACTGACATTTTAAGGCATTTTGTTGAGTTTTTGCTCCATTTCTCAGGATGGTTTCACTCTATAGCTGATTATTTAAATCCTTTTTTCTAGGGAAGAAAAGGTGGTCATTAAAATGTGATTTTTATCTGCAGACTTCTCTAACTAATTTATTTCATTTTAATAAAAATGTCTCCTGACTGCCTGTGCTTCTTTTTTGTGCTGAAGCACGTCTTTTTCTAAATGTTTGACCAAAGGAAAAATTATATTGAACAGTTTCTAATTGAAATTATCGTTATCTGATGTGTGTAATTTTACATGTTCTATTTTCACATTTTGTAACGCTAAAGCCACATACTTCCTCGTATTTAAATGAGATTATTTGCAAAGGATCCAATTGCTCTGTAGGTATGGAAGCAAATTGTTACCATATTTAAAATGAAAAAGCATTTCCAGAAATGCTTTTTCATTTTAAGAATGTGGCTGCATTGTTTGGCTCATAAATGAAATTAGTAATCAATAATCCCATTTGCATTTTCATTTTCTTCTTCAACACCGCTCATCCTTTTACTTAATTAAAATGAAAAAGACATATGAGATTCATTTTCCAAATATACCCCAGCATATACATACCAAAATTCTATTTGAAATCTTCCTCAGGTCCTTGCTGACCGGGTTACCGGTCTTGTTCGGTAGGGGGCGCTGTGCAGAAAAAGCATTTCTGGAAATGCTTTTTCATTTTTAACTTTTACATTTCAAATAGAATTTTGGTATGTATATGCTGGGGTACATTTGGAAAATAAATCTCAAATGTATTTTTCTTTCTTAGTTTTAATTAAGTAAAAAGATGAGCGGTGTTGAGGAAGATGATGAAAATGCAAACAGGATTATTAATTACTAATTTCATTTATTAGTTAAACAATGCAGCCTCATTCTTAAAATGAAAAAGCATTTCTGATCATGGTTTTTCATTTTAAATATGCTAACAATTTGCTTCCATATGTAGGTTTGTAAAATGGCAGGAAATGCCAAATGGCTTTTAAAATTCTTCTCAAACTAATATCAGAAGTGCCTGAAATTTATATTTGCCTCCTTTATTGTAGGACCAGGAAAACATCTAAACATTTAACCCTTTTCTCTTTAATTAGGCGTATTTAGAGTTGTTTTTAAGAATAAGGATCTACTCATTTGGCATGTGAGCGGGAAAATTAGAAGGTGAAAAAAGGGCTTCTTTTCTAAGGTTTAGATTAATTGCATTATAAATTCAGTTTGTTTTTACATATTTAGGCTAAAAGCGTTCAGTAACACAATCTGACCCTGCAGCATAGCTCACCATCCATAGCATCTCTCTGCAGTCATGAGGCAACGATTGTATAAATGAACGTCCACATCGTTTAAAGACTGAAATGAGGGTAAAGATTTCAATCAAAATGTTCCCAATTATAATTGAACACAATTCCCAATAATATAAGGTTTTAATGTCAAATTGCTTTAATAGAGCCCAATTTCTGGATGACCGATTGCTAACCTGTTGACAGATTATTCCATTTGAGCTGTAGATCTCTGCAGCTCCTCCAGAGTAAAGCTATGAAACACTGAATTCTTCAAGGGTTTGCAGCAGAAATTTCCTCCATCCCGACGTTAGCATAAGCTGGCTCAGGAGCTGGGATTTATCTGTTCAAGCTGCAGCTCCGTACGTCTCCGTATCGTTGGGCAAGACAACTGCACTTACCTGATGTTACCACCAACATCCATCAATGTCTGCTCTATTCCTGGGTTTTCCTGTCGGGTTTTTCTAGAATGTTCTCTAACAAACCTTAAAGCTTCACACAACAGGTGGAGCGTATCGACACATTAGGTTAACTCTGAAAGCAACAGGTTGAACTGGGATTCATTTAGATGCATCAGAGCAAAGAAAACAAACATGGCAATTTGCTTTCTGAAAACTGTCCCTTTTATCCATAATAAAGAGTTTATGTGATGATGCATCACAGGAAATCCAAACTAAATCTTAGAAGGGTACATAAATACCTGCACACTCATGGGAAATTCAACAACAGGTTTTATTACTCAAATGTTAACTGCAACAGGCATGCATCAAAAAGGTGAATACAGCAAAGCCTTTACAAAAACTCTGCTCGACTCTGAAGTCTTTCCCAAAAAATATCTGTTGCAAAAAATTGTAGACAATTGTGTCAACAGCCTTAAAGTATGGTTTGGATATTTTAATGTAGATCTACTTAACTCAATTAACCATAAACGTCCTGAAGAGTTCATTAATACCATCTACAGTTTGAGCCTTTTTCCCCAAAATCACTAAACCCAGCTGGATCACACTTAACGGTGCCACTTTAATAGAAAATATATTTACTAATATCTTAGATAACAATAAGTTAAGTGAATCAATAGTTCAGCAAATTAGTGATCATCTTCAAGTCTTCATTGTCAGCGACAATTTCTCTATAAAATAATGAGGATGAAAGTAATCCAGTTTAAAACAGTAAAGACAGAGGAATCACTAAAGTCTTTGAAAGATGATTATGTTGAAACATAACTTGGAGTCTGTTTTGCAAGATGTCGATATAGCATATAATTAATAAAAACTTCCATTAATAATATTCTCTCATCAAAACAAATAGAAGTTTAATGGATCACCAAGGGTTTGCAAAAAGCCTGAAAAATAAAAAGAACAAACTATAAAGAGATCTTACAAGTCTTTGGATGTAGAGAATGAATATAAGAATAAATTAACTGCTATTCTACTAAGAGCTAAACAGGATTATTGCAGTAAATTATTGGGTAGAAATAAGAATAATATCAAAGGGATTTGGAATTTATTCAATAATTTTATCAAGAAAATCTGGAAAAAGGAAATTTCCAGTTTTTGTAAACGATACGATTATAATTATAATTTCAATAAATATTTTGTTAGTGTTGGACCCAAACTGGCAGAAAATAATCCTGGATCCTACAACAACTGGATCTTTGAATGAAACATCAACAGAAATCCTTGTTCAATGTTTCTCACTGCTGTGAGAGGAAGGGAATTGTCAATAAATGTAATAAGAGGTCAACTGACTGCGATGGCACCGATATGACCGTACTTAATAAGGTCATTTCAGTCGCGTAAATTTACAGAAAATATGAGAAATCCCAAGTTATTCCACTTTATAAATGTGAGGAGAGAAAGCATTTCACAAATTATAGGCCTCTTTCTCTACTTCCAGTTTTCCAAAATTCTGGAGAAATTATTTAAGTTGCTTTCTGAAAGTCAGTATGGATTTAGATGGATTTAGATGGATTTAGGATTTTAGTTTATGTTGTTAGGAAACTGCGAAAGTAAAACAAATATACATATCCTGAGAGATAATGTGACAGTAGAAACAGTTACGGAAATTAAGTTCTTGGGAGTAATGATAGACACTAAGATTTGCTGGAAATCACATAAAATACAGCCAAACAAAATATCCAGAAGTATAATATTTGTATTTAGATAAAGAGCCTTTATCTCCAAATTGTCTTGTGCCTAAAAACCCATCAGGAGGCTCAGTGAATCTCCCTAATAAAGTTCAAAAACATGAAGTAACATGATCCATAAACTGCTGCCGTCCCTCTGTAGTCTAGTTCAAAACAGCTCCTGCAAACATCAGTTGGCTTAAAAATGGGAACTACAGAACTAATTCTTTTAGAATAGGTATATATATTAGGGTGAGCATATTTAGATTTCCATAAAGAGGACACTTTGCCCAGCCTCCAGACGGATTCAGACAGGCTTCTCAAAGGTTAATTAACAGCTTTATTATACCTAAATGATACAAAAATAACCTTTGTAGTAAAATCTCTAACAACCAATTACACAATTAAAGCTCTCTATTAAAATACATAAATAAAATCATGTTCTAAATATGTCCTCTTCTATATTAGAAAATACAGCTTCAACAAACATTCTAACAAAGTACTCAGTCAACTTTGCAGAATAACTCTCACCACTCAGAGCTTTGTCAGGTTTTTCAGTGTCCATGTGAGCTTTGAGATCTCCAGCACCTTTATTAGACACTTATTACATAGAATCAGTGGTATAAAAGAGGTTAAAGTTCATTTCAATCATAGCAGGTAAAATATAACATCCAAAGAATCAAGATCAAAACTATTAGAAGTAGTTCAAAGGAAAATTATACTTTCAAAGAATCATTAAAAAACATTAATCAGCTAATAGTTAGCTGAGAATGACACACTTATATACGTCCCAAATCTTCATCTGAGACTCCAGGTTTAGAATATAACATCTAATCTGTTCTAGTTTCTATGTAATGTGTTTCCAAATAATGGCTTTCTTAAAAACTTTACTCCAAAAAGACCATTAACCCTTGATTTTCTCATGCAACCAGGTGAAGCAGTTTCTAGATTGACATTTTATCACCAAAAATGGAAAACGCCTCAACTGCTCCTTCCTGTGGCGTCTAACTGCTGTTACGAATTCGCTGAATGATTCGCTGTCACAAATCATTCAGGAGAACGGTTTCTCACCTTGGTGAATTCTCATGTGTCTATCAAGATTAGACTTGTGAGTGAAGCTTTTTCTGCAGCACAAACATACAAAAGGCCTCTCAGCTGAGTGAACTCTCATGTGAGAAGTCAAACTACTCTTGTCAGTAAAAGTCTTGTTACAAATGGTACAGGAAAAAGGTTTCTCACCTGTGTGAATTCTGATGTGATGATTAAGACAGGACTTAGAGGTGAAGCTTTTTCCACAGGACAGACATTCAAAAGGCCTCTCACCTGTGTGAATTCTCATGTGTGTATCAAGATAAGACTTCTGAGTGAAGCTTTTTCCACAGGACAAACATACAAAGGGTTTCTCACCTATGTGAATTCTCATGTGTGTATCAACACTAGATTTCTCAGTGAAGCTTTTTCCACAGGCCAAACATACAAAAGGCTTCTCACCTTTGTGAATTCTCACATGATAAGTCAAATTACTCTTTTCTTTAAAATTCTTGTTACATATGGTACAGGAAAAAGATTTCTCACCTGTGTGACTTCTCATGTGTCTGTCAAGATTAGACTTGTGAGAGAAGCTTTTTCTGCAGCACAAACATACAAAAGGCCTCTCAGCTGAGTGAACTCTCATATGAGAAGTCAAACTACCCTTTTCAGTAAAAGTCTTGTTACAAATGGTACAGGAAAAAGGTTTCTCACCTGTGTGAATTCTCTTGTGAGAAGTCAAATGATCCTTTCGAGTAAAATTATTGTTACAAATGTCACAGGAATAAGGTTTCTCACCTGTGTGAATTGTCATGTGTCGAATCAAATGATGTTCTCGACTAAATTTTTTGTTACAAAGGGTACAGGAAAATGATTTCTCTCCTGTATGAATTCCCATGTGTCGAGTCAAATTAGTCTTCCCATTAAAAGTTTTGTTACAAATGGTACAGGAATAAGGTTTCTCATCTGAGTGAATTCTAATGTGTCCAGTCAAATGATGTTTTAGAGTAAAACTTTTGCCACAAATCGAGCAGGAAAAAGGCTTCTCTCCTGTATGAATTCTCATGTGTGTTTCAAGATGATGTTTATAAGTGAAGCTTTTTCCACAGGACCGACATTCATAAATCTTCTGACCTGTGTGAGATTTCATGTGAACCATAACATTTTTCTTTTTTAGAAAGTGTTCTTTCCGTGTCAAACATGGGGACAGTTTCTTTCCTTTATCTTTAGCCTGTTGCTGCAGAACAAGCTGCTCTTCCTGCTCACCTATGGGGAGCTCCATGGTTTCCTCT
Source organism: Cyprinodon tularosa (assembly GCF_016077235.1). Classification (NCBI taxonomy): domain Eukaryota; kingdom Metazoa; phylum Chordata; class Actinopteri; order Cyprinodontiformes; family Cyprinodontidae; genus Cyprinodon; species Cyprinodon tularosa. The sequence goes on along the minus strand of NW_024038146.1, from coordinate 62,109 downwards.
TTTGTCCAGGGATGTTCTGGTTCTTTCTGTTCTTCTTTTATCTGCAGATCTTCTGGTTCCTCTTGGTCCAAACTGGAATTCCTCTCCTGTCCACAGAGCTGCTGGTCAGAGAAATCCTCCTCTTTCCCAACATAATCCTGAAGGCGGTCTGAAAGACAAACAGCAGAAAGACTTTCTATCGTAGGTTAAAGAAAGGACACCTCACTTTAATCATCCTCATGCTGATATAAACAGAGTGGACCTAAATCTTGCAGAATGCACTGCAGCTGTGACGTTAAAATCACAGGTTATAAAAGACCAGTCACTGCTCTACTGTCAGCCACTTTTATCATCAAAGCTGTAGAGTCTATCCGGACAGACAATCTGGTTGTAAATTCAGTTTTAAAATTATTTTATGTTGATTTTTGTTTTCCTCCTTCAGAATCAAAAAATGTTTTTTTAGAGTGAAATAAAATGTTTCTGAACAAACTGTATAGCTGACGTAGCTTCACAGATGTTCATCTACCTTCATGGAAACAACAGTTTTCTGTGTTGAGTCTGAAGATCTTAAGATCCAACAGCTATTCATTAGTCAGATGAACTTCCAGAGATATAAGACTGGTTAGCTGCTTGTATGTGGAGGCTTCAGGTCCTAAAACAGGTCTGTGAAAGATACCAGTGGAGGCTGGTTAAGATTAGCCCATTAACTAAAGGCTGCCGGTGCTGATCTGCTAAACTGATCACAGCAGGAATCAGTCTCCTTCTCACCGTTCATTTCTGTTTGGAGAAACATGGAAATATGTTTACTTTTCTGTAATTATAGACTTGCATACATCATCAACAGTGGCCAAAGTACTGTTACAATCATGCAGTACAAATCAACACGAGAAAGCTCAGAGTAAATGAAGTGAAGAAATGTTATAGTTTCAAACCACTAATAGTTTGTCATAAAAATTTGTTTTAAAATGTTTTCAGGTGAGAAAGTAGACCTACAAACTTCACCTGACCAATCAGTCAATCAGAAATATGCACCTATAAAACCATCAAATTTCCTTGGATTGTGCCATCAACATGTGTATTTTTCATTGCTATATGTTGTTACCTTTTCTGGAGTTTAACGGGCCCTCGGAAAATGGAAAACTCAACTCCATACGCAGTAAAGAGGAATCAATACCTCTTGTTCACAAGATTTCTCAATTCTGGATATGCCAGGCCACCCCCAGGTAAACTTGATCGTTCACTTACAACTAGATCATCCCTGGGGGCTTTGGAACTTGTGCTAATATTACTTTTAGCTGGTGATATTGAAATAAATCCTGGACCGGCTAGGAGCACATGCCATGTTGGACTACAGTTAGCAGGCCCAACCCCTGAGCTAACCAGGCTACAATTACAGCTACCCTGGTTCCTATCTCAGCTGCCTGGGTTACAACTTCAGCTAGTTGGGCATCCACCACCTGGGCTGCAGCTAACCGGGCCTCCAGCACCTGGGCTACTGCAAACAGGGCCTCCACCACCTGGGCTACGGCTAACAGGGCCTCCACCACCTGGGCTACGGCTAACAGGGCCTCCACCACCTGGGCTACGGCTAGCCGGGCCTCCACCACCTGGGCTACGGCTAACAGGGCCTCCACCACCTGGGCTACGGCTAACAGGGCCTCCACCACCTGGACACCAGCTAGCCGGGCCTCCACCACCTGGGCCACAGCTAGCCGCGTGCCTCCACCACCTGGGCTGCAGCTAACTGGGCCTCCACCACCTGGGCCACAGCTAGCCGCGTGCCTCCACCACCTGGGCCACAGCTAGCCGGGCCTCCACCACCTGGGCCACAGCTAGCCGGGCCTCCACCACCTGGGCTGCAGCTAACCGGGCCTCCACCACCTGGGCTATGGCTAACAGGGCCTCCACCAACTGGGCCACAGCTAGCCGCGTGCCTCCACCACCTGGGCTGCAGCTAACCGGGCCTCCACCACCTGGGCTACAGCTAGCCGCGTGCCTCCACCACCTGGGCCACAGCTAACCGGGCCTCCACCACCTGGGCTACAGCTAGCCGCGTGCCTCCACCACCTGGGCTGCAGCTAACCGGGCCTCCACCACCTGGGCCACAGCTAGCCGCGTGCCTCCACCACCTGGGCCACAGCTAGCCGCGTGCCTCCACCACCTGGGCTACAGCTAACCGCGTGCCTCCACCACCTGGGCTGCAGCTAACCGGGCCTCCAGCACCTGGGCTACTGCAAACAGGGCCTCCACCACCTGGGCTACGGCTAACAGGGCCTCCACCACCAGGGCTACGGCTAACAGGGCCTCCACCACCTGGGCTACGGCTAGCCGGGCCTCCACCACCTGGGCTACAGCTAACAGGGCCTCCACCACCTGGGCTACGGCTAACAGGGCCTCCACCACCTGGACACCAGCTAGCCGGGCCTCCACCACCTGGGCTGCAGCTAACTGGGCCTCCACCACCTGGGCCACAGCTAGCCGCGTGCCTCCACCACCTGGGCCACAGCTAGCCAGGCCTCCACCACCTGGGCCACAGCTAGCCGGGCCTCCACCACCTGGGCTGCAGCTAACCGGGCCTCCACCACCTGGGCTATGGCTAACAGGGCCTCCACCACCTGGGCCACAGCTAGCCGCGTGCCTCCACCACCTGGGCTGCAGCTAACCGGGCCTCCACCACCTGGGCCACAGCTAGCCGCGTGCCTCCACCACCTGGGCCACAGCTAACCGGGCCTCCACCACCTGGGCTACAGCTAGCCGCGTGCCTCCACCACCTGGGCTGCAGCTAACCGGGCCTCCACCACCTGGGCCACAGCTAGCCGCGTGCCTCCACCACCTGGGCCACAGCTAGCCGCGTGCCTCCACCACCTGGGCTACAGCTAACCGCGTGCCTCCACCACCTGGGCCACAGCTAGCCGGGCCTCCACCACCTGGGCCACAGCTAGCCGCGTGCCTCCACCACCTGGGCCACAGCTAGCCGGGCCTCCACCACCTGGGCTACAGCTAGCCGCGTGCCTCCACCACCTGGGCCACAGCTAGCCGCGTGCCTCCACCACCTGGGCCACAGCTAGCCGGGCCTCCACCACCTGGGCCACAGCTAGCCGGGCCTCCACTACAAAAAAAGGAGAGAAATCCTGTTTTCAAAAAACATCGGACATCTAAGATTTTCCATACACTTAACCAGGCAAAAACAATCTGGGATCCGCAGGCCAAACCAAAAGGCTTGTTAGGCGGACACTTGAATATACGGAGTATGGCATCTAAAAATGAAGAGCTTCAACATCTACTCTGCAACTCTAACATCGACTTTCTGGGGCTCTCTGAAACCTGGTTATCAGACAACTCTCCAGATTCAGTGGTAACTATGCCAGAGTATAATGTTTATAGGAATGACAGGGCACATGGGAGGGGTGGAGGTGTTCTTCTCTATGAAATATTCCTAACTAAAAGCCCGGCTTTTAGTGAGTCAAAGTACTTTCAAATTACATGTAAATCTAAACCCTTAATGATTGAAAGTTTCTCTGGAAGCAAATCAAACAACGCGGCTCCATTGACAGACAGAGGGTTTGTTGACATCACAGGTAACTTTATGAACATGGTTACAGACCATGGCAGTGTCATAACAGCCACATGAAGCAATGAAGGATCATTAGAAATCCCAAACTAAAGTACTGTAATCCTAATTAATGGATTTAAACATCATCCCATCTGTTGGAGTGTTTTACAGTCCATATTCTTCCAGATCCTCCTGGATCCCAACTTTCAGGACTCTGCAGACTCAGATGCTTTTTTTCACAATGAGGTTTTTGATCACAACATTTCAGTTTCCCACAATATTTCCCATTATTCACATCCATCAAACACGTGTTTGATAGATCTGAGGCCTGAAATGAGGACATTTATTCTGACCTTTTTGTGTACGTTTGTTTTATCTGATTTATGTTCTATTTATTTATTTTCTTTACAGTCCTTTGATCAGCTGTGGTTCATTTTAATTGCTTAACAAATATATATATATATATAAAAAAAAAAAACTGTTTTCTCACCCCTCGTGGGGTGGTATGTGTCATCCTCAAGCTCGGGTCCTCTACCAGAGGCCTGGGAGTTTGAGGGTTCTGCGCAGTATCTTAGCTGTTCCTAGGACTGCGCTCTTCTGGACAGAGACCTCTGATGTTTTACCTGGAATCGGTCTGTGACAGTGTACGTCACTTCCGCAAAAGCGCAATTCATTTAGGGTAGTTAGCGCCATTTCTGTGGTGAAGAGACAGCAGCAACAAACAAAAGAAAACTAACAGAGAGCAGACGTGTTCTAGTTGCTTCTTTGGAAATAATGGGACACTGGTGCTGCGTCAAAGGATGCAATAGTAATTCTAAACAGAAAACAGCAGATGGGGCCTTACGGTTTTTCGTATTCCCCACTTGGAAAAAAAATACGGACCGCAGACAGAGGACTTAACAAAGAGGCGTCGGGCTGCATGGGTCGCTGCTGTAAGAAGGAAAGACATCACGTTTCATAAAATATCTCCTCATGCTCGTGTTTGCTCTCGGCATTTTCACAAAGGTAAGTCCTTATAAATATACACTAATAGAAATCAACACGCTGAAATGGTTTGCTTATAAAGTTGCAGGAGTTCATGTAAACCTACTGAAACATGCTGTGGAAGAGAAGCGGAAAGTGATGTTTGTTTTATTTCTTTTTTAGACCGCTAAAATTTAATAAATAATGCATTATCTGTATATAATCATTTACACAATCTGCAATACAAATATATTTTTTTATGAATAAATATATATAAATACAGTGTACATATAAAAACACTGTACATACCCACTCGTCAGCCAACTCACTGCATTTATTCATCCTGTGCAATCTACTTAAGTTTATTTATTATAATCCTTTGTTCGTCTGTAAGCTTTTCAGTTTATTTATTTACCTCTGGCCTTACTAGTCCGATGTACTTGTGCTGTTTCGGTATAGCAAATTTCCCCACTGTGGGAAACATAAGCATATCTTATTTTATAACTCATCTAATCTAATGGGCTCTGTTATTAAGGTGCTTTATATAGTGTTTTGAATAGATGTGTAAAACACTCAACCTTTCATCTACTTTGCAGGTCAACCCGCATATGAGATGATGGAGACTGACCCAGACTGGGCTCCATCCCTGCATCTGGGCCACACTGACATCAGACCAACAGACACAGACCGCTCTTTAAGATGTGGTTATCGGGAACAGCTGAAAAAGAATGCCCTGCAAGCAACTGAAACGGGGCTCCATCGGGCTGATGAAATCCTTCAGCGACAGGATGAAGTAACACATGAGGCGACAGAGAACCCTAACCAGCAACAGACTGACACGCAGAAGGCTGCTGAAAACGTTGGCCGGCCAAACACCAAGGATGACACAGAAGGTGGTCGTCAGGAAGGACAGACAGAATGTAACCTGTGTGTGCTCAGGTGTGCAGAGATGAACCGTCTTTTGGAAGAAAACAGAGAGCTGCGGCGTGAACTTGATGAGCTGCGGATCTCTGATGGCTTCTTTGGAGACAGTAATGAAAAAGTCCAGTACTATACGGGTCTACCAAACTTGGCAACCTTTATGGCTTTGTTTAATTTTCTGCTGCCTCTCATGTCTGCTCAAAATAAAATTCTCAGTCCATTTCAAATGCTTCTGTTAACCTTCATGCGTCTGAGATTGGATCTGCCCTCAAAACACCTTGCTTATCTCTTCCGTGTTTCACCAAAGACAGTGTACAGAACATTCAATGAAATGCTGTCATTTTTATATGCAAATCTAAAGCGTGCAATTGTGTGGCCAGATAGAGACACCTTGCACAAAATTATGCCTCATCAGTTTGTGGAGGCCTTTGGACATAGAGTCACAGTGATTAGTGACTGTTTTGAAATTTTCACAGAGAAACCAGCTAATAAATGAATGCCAGATCAAGTACTGTTTCAACTTTATTCTTCTTTTTTTATTCTTCTTTTCACACAAATAGAATTTTGTTTTTTTTAAAGTTACTTTTGAAAAATAACAGCAAAACAAATATAAGTTTCACCATCACTTCAAATATTAACAATGTTTCTGAAGTTGTAAAAATGTGTGTACAATAAAGAGTGGATTTGAAATTTGAAACAAGCGTTGTTATTATCTTTTCAATCAAGCAGAGAATTTATGAAAATGCAATACAAAATCTCAAATACATAAATAATGCAGAACAGTGCAAAGCTTCAAATGTTTTACTTTTTCTTCCTCCCTCGTATATAGCAGATTGCTCTTTAGATTAAATTAGAAGATTTTCATTTTCCCAGGACTTGTTTTCTCTGTGGTCTGTAGTCTTCCGTAGAGATATTACCTAACAGGCAGCTAAAATAAAATCTTGTTTGTTTAAGTAAATCCATTTAAGTTTTATTTTTATTTTCAACCAAACAAAAAAGGTATAAAGACAGATATTTCTCCGACGCACTCAGGCCCCGGATTCGCGGGCTGCTTTCTGATGTCCTTGTCCTGGAAGCGACTGGCACTGAGCCCCCAGAGAAAGTCGAGCTGGCTCCTTAAACGCTATGTAGGCTGAGTTGTTGGATGAAGACGGGGAACATGGTGGCGGTGACATCAGCAGCTCAACATCATCGCAGATTAACCTCTACGTATCAGAGCCAGTCATCCCACGGAGCGGACAGCCGCTTGTTTTTTGGCGAGACAATAAAAGTCGTTTCCCCGCTCTCGCACAAGCAGCACAAGCCTACCTCTGGGCTCCGTACACAAGTGTAGATAGTGAGCGACTTTTTAGCACAGCAGGGAATATTGTAGATGAGAAAAGGAACAAGCTGTCTGCCAAAAATGCAGAGATGCTTATATTTCTAAAGCAAAATCTGCCATTGATTCTTAACAAGTAAGCTTTAAGAGAAATGGCTTTACTAATCTCTATTCCTCTTCTTTCTTTCTAATTGACTCATGATTTCCATGCTGTGCACTTTAAATGTATGTAGATTTAAAGGAGCTAAAAGAACATTTAAAGTTAGCATTTGTTTGAATTTTACAAAACTTTATTACTACTGAAAAATATCTGAAGTGATTAAAAGGACATTTTAGACTTTGAGCTAGGACAAAAAGCCAAACAAGAACTGATATATTATCTAAAGATGTGTGACTGTTCCGTCATGGCTTCTATTTTCAGTTAATTACCGCAGGACAAGCCTAAAATAAATACCTTATGCCTTTTTATCATGGCATCCCAAAATATTTGATTTTGTTTTCTTTGCTCTGCACTTTAAGTTTGTGTAAATTAACAATGACAGATTTTTTGTATCTTATTTAGAAATAAGGCTTATTTGTTAAGCTCTAAGCTGTTTAAGATGTTTCAAGGTGATATCTGTGAAGAAGACTGCAGATCCCAGTGAAAACAGGCCTGGATAAAGTGAACAGCAAATACAGTGTGCAACTTATCAATGTGCAAAAATTATGACAAGTTTTTTCGTTCAGTCTGATCTAATAACTGCAGCTATCTGTGCAACTGCCCACAACATCTGCCTTGTCACTATAATAATAATATATTATATCGTTCCCTAGCAGCTTTAGAAAGTTTGTCTGGGTAGGGTATCCGTTCAGTTTTCTTGTTCTTTTCCATTTAACTGATAATCCTCACTGCTGGCAGCGTCTCCTCTTGTTTTCTGCTGTTTTGTTTTTCTTCCGCTCACCACAAAAATGGCGCTAGGGGGCGTGTCAGTCACGTGTCTGACAAAGACCGATCTGCTGTAGCCACGCTCCCAGTTTGGGGGTCACAGCCCCCAGTGCTCCAATTACCACTGGCACCACTGCTGCCCTTACTTTCCATATATATATATATATATATATATATATATATATATATATATATATATATATATATATATATATATATATATATATATTGCTGTAATCTGTTGCTGCAGTAACTCCACTATTTCCCCACAGTGGGCCAACAAAGGGAGTTTCTATTCTATGTAGTGTATATCTGCTGTTTATTTAGTAATGTCTTCCAAAGCTCTGATGCCTTCATGAAGTTCTCCCTCCAGCCCTGATGTCAACAGTCTGTTGATTTAAACTAAACTCCGCTGCAGTGCTGAGGCATCCTTCTACTGTTCTGCTTAAAGCAGCAGGTTAGGGCAGCAGGATGACCTCCCCAAGATGGCGCCCGTAATGTCTGCGCAGAGACAGTGAATGCGGGGTCTACTCTAATATTATCTCTATGGTAGAGACGGCTTTCTGTGATTGCAGTGACCTCGGAGAGAAGAAGAGGTTTAACCGGAGAAAATGACTAACTTGACCGCAGTCATTAAAACCCAATGCTGGAAGTGAGCGAGCTGACCGCAGTAAGATGGCCGCTGACAGTAGGTTAGCCCTAGCTTAGCATGTTGATCTCCTCTAAGCAGTTTTCCAATCAGATGAGGCTAAAATCCACAGTGTGCATCATCAGGGAATCGTTTCTATCAGGTGTTTCCTACCTATCCGGTGTAAGATGATCTGGGGGATCCTGGTGAAATCCAGCAGTAGATGTTGATCGTCCATCTTTTCCTCCGAATTGACCAAACTCCCTTTAAACTCCGTGAATGTTTCTTCAGCAGGAGTTAACTGCTCGGTGATAAACTCTCCTTGAAGCTGGACTGAAGACATTCTCACTGCAAACACTCCCAGATTATCAGCCTCTCTACAATGACTCCACACACAAGCTAAGCTAATGCTGCCAATGCTACCCGATCCCTGTCAGCAGCTCATTGCGCATGCGCAGCTATATCTACTTCCGGGTCATCCTCGATATTGTTTTTACTATTTTAAATACGTTTTTTTCCTCACCCAGAACACTAAGCATACTAAACTATAACGTGTTAAGTTTAATCATGTATTTTCTGAAAATCAAAAAACCTTAAAATCCTTTCTTTATAATCACTGTTTTTTTATTATTATTATTTTTATTTTTTTACCTAAAGTCAACAATAAAATATAAAACATACAAACAAATATGCCTGGGGATATGTTACAAATAATAAATATAATCAGCAGAATAGACAAACAGATTGACAAACATGTGCGCTGGGGAGCGTCATGTGTGCATATGTATGCAGAGATGGTAAGTAACAAAGTACAAATACTTTCCTACTGTACCCAAGTAGAATTTTCTGATATTTTTACTTTACTTTACTTCTTATTTTTATGGCGACTTTTTACTTCTACTCCTTACATTTTTACACAAATATCTGTACTTTCTACTCCTTACATTTTAAAAAAATTGGCTCGTTACTTTAGTTTTGAATCATTTCAATGGAGTTACCGTTATTATTTTTCACGTCATCAATACCAAATTCAATCTAATTGGATGGGAATCTACGTTGCATTTGACGCACCACTACAAGATGAATCGACAGATTCGGCGGTATTCATTCGCGGCAAATCATTGCAGCTTGGTGGCGGCGTCGTTAGCATAGTAGCATGGACGACGAGATGATTGAAAATGAACACAACGGAGATCTAGTCCTATTGGCAGACATCCATTTAAAATGTAGGCAACGGCATGAAAAAAGTGGTTTCTACTTTTACTTTTATACTTTAAGTAAATTTATAAGCCTGTACTTTGTTACTTTTACTTGAGTAAAGAAGTTTAATCAGTACTTCCACTTTTACCAGAGTATTTTTTAACACAAGTATCTGTACTTTTACTCAAGTACGGAAAGTGAGTACTTTTGCCATCTCTGTATCTATGTATACATATAAACATTCTACAAATAAACATTTCTACAACATTAAATTGTCCAGAATTTTTGGTTGGGAACAGATTGCTGTGTTTTTTTGTGCCTTCTGGTGTGAACAGAGTTGAATAGTATGAAGATATTGCTTAACTTCAAATAAATAAACATTAAAGTCTGTCTTTTTTTTTTCTCTTTTTTTTTAGAAATTTAAATTTAAGCAAGTGAAATTTGGCCAAGATAATTAAAAGATTAATAAGGAAAGATTTGGGAAACATTTTACTATTGCCATAATCTCACATTTTTTGAGATTCAAACGCAGACACAAGCTTTTGAGAAATAATTTAATACTTGGGTTGCTAATGAAACTTGATTCTTGTCCTTTAAGAACAGGGTAGTTTCATCAGCTAGTTGTGTTGGGATAACTTATTTTTCAGCAACTATTAACCCTTTTAAAGGACTGGTCTTATTGTGACAGGAAACTCTTGTCTGATTCCTCTACCGATGTTAAATCTGGGAGACGAGCCATTCCTTATTTTAATACAGCTGTTGTTGTTTTGATACAGAGTTTTGATAATTGTTATAAAATGCCTACCAGGTCTGCTGGGCACGACTGGCAGAGTCCCCAGTGAGAAGGAGCTTTAACTCCCATCTCTGGCAGAGCTTTGAACACGTTCCGAGGGAGGTGGGGGACATTGAGTCTGAGTGGACCATGTTCCCTGCCTCTATTGTTGAGGCAGCTAGTCGGAGCTGTGGCTGCAAGGTTGTTGGTGCACGTCGCAGCAGCAACCTTGAACACGCTGGTTGACACCAGCAGTGAGGGAAGCAGTCAAGCTGAAGAAGGAGTCCTATCAGGCTTTATTGACCTGTGGGACTCTAGAAGCAGTCAAAGCGGCGGGTGGCTCGGCTGGTCGCTGAGGCAAATACTCAGGCTTTGGAAGAGTTTGGAGAGGCCATGGAGAAAGACTTCTGCTTCAAAGCGATTCTGGTCCACGATCCGGCATCTCAGGAGGTGGAAGCAGTGCAGTACCAACGCTATTCATAGTGGGGCTGGTGTGCTGCTGACCTCAACTCGGGACGTTGTATATCGGTGGGATGAGTACTTCGAAGACCTCCTTAATCCCACCAACACGTCTTCCATTGAGGAAGCAGAGCCTGGGGGCTCCGGCTTGGCTCCTCCCTTCTCTGTTGCTGAAGTCACTGAGGTGGGTAAAAAGCTCCTCGGTGGCAGGGCCCTAGGGGTGGATGAGATTCGCCCTGAGTACCTTAGGGCTCTGGATGTTGTGGGGCTGTGTTGGCTAAAGCGGCTCTGCAACATTGTGTGGACATAAGGGGCAGTTCCCCTGGATTGGCAGACCGGGGTGGTCGTCCCTCTATTTAAAAAAGGGGACCGGAGGGTGTGTTCCAACTACAGAGGAATCACACTCTTAAGCCTCACTGGTAAGGTCGATTCCGGGGTTCTGGAAAGGAGGGTCCATCAGATAGTCCAATCTCGGATTCAGGAGGAGCAGTGGGGTTTTTGTCCTGGCCATGGAACACTGGATCAGCTCTATACCCTCAGCAGGATTCAGGAGGATGCATGGGAGTTTGCCAAACTAGTCTACATCCGTTTTGTGGATCTGGAGAAAGCAGTCAACCGTGTCCCTTGGGGAGTCCTGCGGGGGGTACTCCGGGAGTATGGAGTAACAGGCACTTTAATAGGGGCTGTTAGGTCTCTGTATGATTGGTGTCGGAGGCTGGTCCGCATTGCTGGCAGTAAGTCGGACTCATTTCTGGTGAGGGTTGGACTCCGCCAAGTTTGCCCTTTGTCACCGTTTCTGTTCATAACTTCTATGGACAGAATTTCTAGGCGAAGCCAAGGTGTTGAGGGGATCTGTTTTGGTGTCCTTAGGATTGCATCTCTGTTATTCGCAGATGATGTGGTTCTGTTGGCTTCATCAGGGCGTGATGCACAGCTCTCACTCAGCGGTTCGGAGCCGAGTGTGAAGCGGCCGGGATCAGTGTCAAATCCGAGACCATGGTCTTGAGCCGGAAAAGGGTAGAGTGCTTTCTCCGGGTTGGGGAGGATGTACTGCCCCTAGTGGAGGAGATTAAGTATCTTGGGGTCTTGTTCATGAATGAGGGGAAGATGGAGCGGGAGATTGATTGGCGGATTGGTGCGGCGTCTGCTGTGAAGCGTGCACTGTGCCGATCTGTTGTGGTGAAGAGAGAGCAAAATTCTCGATTTACCCGTCGATCTACGTTCCAACCCTCATCTATGATCATGAGCTTTGGGTCATGACTGAAAGAATGAGATCCCAGATGCAAGCGGCTGAAATGAGTTTTCTCCGTTGTCTGTCTACGGAGAAAGCAGAGGCCTTACAAAACCAGATAAGGTGAGAAGCTCAGTCATTAGGGAAGGACTCAGAGTAGAGCCGCTGCTCCTCCACATCGAGTGGAGCCAGTTGAGGTGGCTCGGACATCTGGTTAGGATGCCTCCTGGACTTCTCCCTGGTGAGGTGTTCCAGGCACGTCCCACTGGGAGGAGGCCCAGGGAGAGACCCAGGACACGCTGGCTTGGGAGCACCTTGGGATTCCCCTAGAGGAGCCGGCCCAAGTGGCTGGGAGAGGGACGTCTGACCCTCCCTACTGAAGCTGCTACACCCAGGATAAAACCAGGATAATTTAAGATATCAAGAAGTCTTTTGTTGTTTGTGATATGCCGATTTTTTATAAATCCAGATTGAGTTTCTTCAGTGATTGAGTGAAGAGTTGATTTTAATCTTTTAGCATCACTAAGGCTAATATTTTATAGTCAGTATTAAGAAGGCAAATAGGTTGCCAATTATCAAGTAAAGGATCCTTGTTGGGTTTTGGTATAAGGGAGGTAAATCCCTGAGAAAGAGCTGCAGGCAAAGAGACATTTTTATGCTTTCATTAAATACCTCTAATAAAAACAGAGCAAGTTGGTCAGAAAAATGTTTATAGAATTCGGCACTTAGACCATTGGTTCCAGGGGATTTTTTGGTTTAAAGATGTGCAATAGCATGAAGAATTTCATGAATGGTGATTGGCTCCTCACAGCGTTTCTGTTCGATGTTAGAAATCGGTTTCACTATTAAATATTTTAATAATATCAATTGAGGCTTGACAAAGGTTAGAATGATACAGATTCTCATAAAATGAACAACAGTATTTAGCAATATGATCAGGATCATCAGTTGTTGAGTCGTTAATTTTTAGTCTGCTGATAGAATTATTGATAGCATTATGTCTTTCAAGATTTAAAAAGTAATGGGTGTTCTGTTCTCCTTCTTCCAGCCATTTTCTTCTTGATCTAACAAGTGCACCTTTACTTTTACTTATGTACATATTGTCTAACTTAATTTGTAATTCAGCTAATTCTTGTTGTTCTAAATCACTTACCGTAGATGGATTTAAATAAGACAGCTCAACAATTCTTGAAATTATATAATCTTCTTCTGCTCTAATAGTTTTGACCCTTTACTACTAAATGTTTACAAGAATTTGCCAGATTCAAATTTGAAAAGTTCCCAATTAAGACTATAAAGAGCATCTACATGGGCTTTAGACCAATACTGATAGAATAATTATGATATATTTGCAGAGATTTCTCCAAATTGCAGTAAAGAAGTGTTCCTTTTCCAGTATGATGGAGCCCTAGTTTAGTTCGTTTACTGTTTTGTTTCTAGGGGAAGTGACGTCATTCCGGTCTATTTTTCAAAATAAAACTGAAGACAACCCGGATGTAAAAAACCCAATCCTCAGATAACATCTACAGAGAGAACTGAACCTGTGATTACAGTCGAAAAGATTATGTTATTTATTGCATATGTGATTAATTGTGCAGATCAAGTCAAATACAAAACCGAGAAAATTAAAATAATACTTAAAGGAGCTGAGAAGTTCTTTGGAATCAAAGATATTTCATGGGAGCATATTAATAAAGGACTGGGAGGAGATGGGAAGTCAGGGACATCAGGAGAAAGAACACTTTGATAATATTACAGTGGAACGCACCGAGTTTAATAGCTAATGGACAAGAATTTAAAGGATTCATTAAAAATCTTAGGAAAAAACCAGACATCATATGTATACAGGAAACCTGGCTTAAACCTAATTTAGATTTTGTTATTAAAGGATATACTGGTGTACGTAGAGACAGAAATGAGATTCAAGGAGGGGGTTGTATGATATTTCTAAAAACAGGAATTCAGTTTAGATTATTAGCAAAAGGAGTTCAGTTAGAGTATATAGTTGTAGAGGTTTGGTATAAGAAGGAAAGTATTAAAGTAATAAATTTTTATAATCCTGGGAAAAGGATCCAGTATGAAACATTGAATGAATTTGATATTTTTTTAAATGGAAAGGTTGTTTGGTGTGGTGATTTTAACACACATAGTTCGTTATGGGGCAGTAAAAATGATTTAAATGGAATAGTTATTGAAGAATTGATGGAGAATAAAAATCTTGTATGTTTGAATGATGGAAGGGGTACAAGGGTTGATATAAAAACAGGTAGAGAATCGGCGATAGATTTAACAATAATTTCAAATTCGTTGGCAGGTGTAAGTTCATGGCAAATAATTAATGAAGTAACAATAGGAAGCGATCATTATCCTATAGTGACAGAAATAAACTTGGGTTTTGAAAAGTATGAGGTGGGGGGTTCAAAGAAATGGTGTTTCAGTAGTGCCAATTGGGAAAAGTTTAGATTTATAAGTGAGCAGGAACTGGGAAAAATTAATTTGAACATGGAAATTGATCATTTGAACTTCTATGTTTGTGATGCCATTTTACAAGCTGCTAATGAATCCATAAAGAAAAGAGAAGGTAGGATCCATAGGCAGATTGATCCTTGGTGGACAAAGGAATGCAATAGAGTAATCAAAAATCGTAATAAAGCTTTTAAAATGTTAAAAAGGAACCACAGCGTACAGAATCTTATAGAATATAAAAGATGTCAGGCTCTTGTAAGAAGAACTATAAAGAATGCAAAAAAGGATTGTTGGAGGAATTTTTGTAATTCGGTGGGAAGAGAAACAGAGATTAATAAAGTAATGTCAATGATAAGAAGAATGAATGGTATTAAAAGAGAATATGGTTATCCAGTCCAGAGTGATGGTGAAGTAGTAGCAGTTAAGGATGAAGAAAAGGTGGAAATGATGGCAAAGACTTTTGTTAAAATAAATAGCTCAGATAATATTACTCTGGAAGGAAAAAGGGGGAGAGAAATGACAATATTAGAAAATAGACAGATATTAGAGAAGACAGAGAATGTAAATGATTTGTTGAATGTTCCTTTCACAAAATCAGAATTAAATCGAGCACTTCAGACAGTTAAATTAACAACACCAGGGAAAGATCAAATTTGTTATTTAATGTTAAAGCATCTTAGTGAAACATCTAAAGAAATTTTATTGGAATTTTATAATGAAGTTTGGGAAAACGGAAAATTACCAAAAAGTTGGAAAGAGGCTGTAATAATACCAATACGTAAACCAGGGAAAGATGATACAAAACCTGAAAATTATAGACCAATTGCATTAACCTCAAATGTTTGTAAAATAATGGAGAAAATGATTAATGAAAGAATGATTTATTATATAGAATCTAATGGATATTTATCAAAATATCAAAGTGGTTTTAGGAGGGGTAGGAATACTATGGATGCAGTTTTGAGTTTGGAATTTGAAATCAGAAAAGCTCAAATTAGTAAAGAAAGTATTGTAGCAGTGTTTTTTGATATTGAAAAGGCAAATGATATGTTGTGGAAAGAAGGTTTATTAATAAAAATGATAAAGATGGGAATTACTGGTAGGATGTATTGGTGGATTAAAGATTTTCTAACGGAAAGACAAATACAAGTTCAAATAGGTAAATATCATTCTGAGAAATATATTGCTGAAAATGGTACTCCACAGGGAAGTATAATAAGTCCTTTATTATTTTCGATAATGATAGATGATATATTTCAAAATATAGATGATGGAATGTTTTTTTTCTTTTTGCTGATGATGGGGCAATGTGGAAGAGAGGGAGGAATTTGGAATTTATTACTAAAAAGATGCAGCAAGCAATTGTTAAAGTTGAAGAATGGTCATTAAAATGGGGATTTAAATTCTCAGTGGACAAGACTAAAACAATTTTCTTTTCAAGGAAGAAAATTAATGATGGTAAATTAAAATTATATAACCAAGAAATAGAAAGAGTGAAGCAATTCAAATTTTTAGGGGTTTGGTTTGACGAAAGAATAACATGAAATATACACATGCAAAAAATTTTAGACAAATGCAAGAAAGTAATAAATATTATGAGATGCTTAATTGGTAGAGAGTGGGGAGCAGATAGAGTAGCACTAAAGAATATATATACAGGATTAATTCGATCGTTGATAGACTATGGAAGTATTGTGTATAATTCAGCAGCAGAGACAAATCTACAAAAACTGGATCGGATTCAATATCAAGCATTGCGATTATGTACAGGAGCAATTAAAACTACCCCAACAGCAGCATTGTTAGTAGAAATGGGAGAAATGCCACTTGCATTTAGAAGAGAGCAATTAACATTAAACTATTGGGCTAATTTAAAAGGTCATAGAAATGATCACCCAACTCTGCAAGTAATAAAACCCTGTTGGGAAAAAGAAGTAAAAGATATTAGAAGGTTTGGTTGGACTGTGCAGGAAAAAATAACAGAATTCAAAATAGATCAGATTAGTATAAGCCAAACAGTTCCATTATCAGTTATACAACCATGGATAATTACAGATGCTAGGTTAGATTTTACTTTGTTGGAAAGAAGAAAGGATAAGGAATTCATATTAAACTCATATATAGTACAGGATTATATTAATCAATATTATAAGTATGTAAAAAATTATACAGATGCCTCTAAAAATATAAGAAATCAAATAGGAGTAGCCTTTATCGTACCAGAATTTAATGTTAAAATTAGGAAAAGGATAAGTGATGGACTTTCAGTTTATACGGGAGAAATGATTGCAATATTATTAGCTGTTCAATGGGTGGAAGAAGTTAAGCCATTAAGATCAGTCATATGTTCAGATTCTAGTTCATCTTTAATTAGTTTGCAGTATAGTCACTCAGAAAGCAGGCCAGATATTTTAATAGAAATTCAACAGACACTATATAGAATAAATATGATGGGTTTAGTTATAAATTTTGTATGGATACCGGCACATTATGGAATTAAAGGAAATGAACAAGTAGATAAGGCAGCAAAAGAAGCTGCTAAAAATGTGTCAGAGGATTTATTTGTTAATTTTAGCAAATCTGAAGTTAAAATGTTAATTAAACACAAAATAAAGGATAAATGGCAAAACGAATGGGAGAAAGGAAAAAAAAGGACGTTGGTTTTATAAAATTCAAAAGAAAATTGGAGAAATGAGAAGAACAGAAAGAACAAGAAGAGAAGAAACAATAATTTCTAGATTGAGGTTTGGTCATACCGGATTAAATGGTACTCTGTTTATCTTAGGAAAACATAGGAATGGGAAATGTGAATATTGTGGGGTAGATGAAACAGTTGAGCACGTGATGTTATACTGTAACAAATATGAGGAGGAGAGAAAGCAATTCATTCAAAATTTGAGTAAAGTAAAAGTTAAATTAGATTTATTTCAATTATTCAGAAGTTTTTCAGATAGTAATATTTACAGTATAGTATTTCGATATCTAAAAATAACACATTTATATAATAGAATTTAATTCCTTAGAGTCATTCTGGTCCACACTCCATTCCAGTAGATGGCGGAAATGCATCTATCTGTTGTTTGCCAACCGCCAAAAATATCAAAGAAGAAGAAGAAGATCGGGTAGCATTAGCAGCATTAGCTTAGCTTGTGTGTGGAGTCATTGTAGAGAGGCTAGGGTGGCCATTTCTATAGCACCAAAAAGGAGGACATTGTGCGGCGTATCAATAAATTACTAAGGTGTACATAAGAATCGGGTAAAGTCACATTTATAGCACAATTCTTAGTAGTTTAAAGAGGATGCTTGTGTGGCTGAATAGAACAAAATATTAAAGAAATGTAAAAAAGAATTGGTTCCCAGCATTTGTATTTATTTAATACATTGTGGTGTTTAAAAAGTGACCATTTTTTAACACAATTAATTTGCGCAGAATTGCTGCAATTGATCATAAAGCAGTTGTTTGGAAAAGAAGCTCGAGAAAGAGCTAGAGAATAGGACGATGCAAACTGCAAAAAGTGGCTGGAAAAGAGGAATTCATGACATGGCTGCAGCCTGTCGAGAGTAAAGATGATTTCACCATGTTCTCTATCTATCCATCTATCTATCTATCTATCTATCTATCTATCTATCTATCTATCTATCTATCTATCTATCTATCTATCTATCTATCTATCTATCTATCTATCTATCTATCTATCTATATATCTATATCTACACTATATTGCCAAAAGTATTTGCTCACCTGCCTTGACTCACATATGAGCTTAAGTGACATCCCGTTCCTAATCCATAGGGTTCAATATGACGTCGGTCCACCCTTTGCAGCTAGAACAGCTTCAACTCTTCTGGGAAGGCTGTCCACAAGGTTTAGGAGTGTGTTTATGGGAATTTTTGACCATTCTTCCAGAAGCGCATTTGTGAGGTCGCACACTGATGTTGGACGAGAAGGCCTGGCTCTCAGTCTCCGCTCTAATTCATCCCAAAGGTGTTCTATCGGGTTGAGGTCAGGACTCTGTGCAGGCCAGTCAAGTTCATCCACACCAGACTCTGTCATCCATGTCTTTATGGACCTTGCTTTGTGCACTGGTGCACAGTCATGTTGGAAGAGGAAGGGGCCAGCTCCAAACTGTTCCCACAAAGTTGGGAGCATGGAATTGTCCAAAATGTCTTGGTATGCTGAAGCATTCAGAGTTCCTTTCACTGGAACTAAGGGGCCAAGCCCAGCTCCTGAAAAACAACCTCACACCATAATCCCCCCTCCACCAAACTTTACACTTGGCACAATGCAGTCAGACAAGTACCGTTCTCCTGGCAACCGCCAAACCCAGACCCGTCCATCAGATTGCCAGATGGAGAAGCGCGATTCGTCACTCCAGAGAACGCGTCTCCACTGCTCTAGAGTCCAGTGGCGGCGTGCTTTACACCACCGCATCCGACGCTTTGCATTGCACTTGGTGATGTATGGCTTGGATGCAGCTGCTCGACCATGGAAACCCATTCCATGAAGCTCTCTGCGCACTGTTCTTGAGCTAATCTGAAGGCCACATGAAGTTTGGAGGTCTGTAGTGATTGACTCTGCAGAAAGTTGGCGACCTCTTCGCACTATGCGCGTCAGCATCCGCTGACCCCGCTCCGTCAGTTTACGTGGCCTACCTCTTCGTGGCTGAGTTGCTGTCGTTCCCAAACACTTCCATTTTCTTATAATACAGCTGACAGTTGACTGTGGAATATTTAGGAGCGAGGAAATTTCACGACTGGATTTGTTGCACAGGTGGCATCCTATCACAGTTCCACGCTGGAATTCACTGAGCTCCTGAGAGCGACCCATTCTTTCACAAATGTTTGTAAAAACAGTCTGCATGCCTAGGTGCTTGAATTTATACACCTGTGGCCATGGAAGTGATTGGAACACCTGATTCCAATAATTTGGATGGGTGAGCAAATACTTTTGGCAATATAGTGTATCTATCTATCTATCTATCTATATATCTATATATATATATATATATAATATATATACTTGAGTCATGGAACTGTGCTTCCAGCTCCTTATTTCATGTAAACTAATAACTTGTGTACATGATACTTGTTGATGGCATTAAAATTATTTCTAATAGCATTAAAAGAGCATTAAATTAGAGCTCCTCATTCCTGTATAAAACCTGTGAACGCTTAATTTAATCTGATATATTAAAAAAATCCCCATCATCATCCAGCAGATGTTCAGTTTCTGCCCAAATATTTTCTTTCTGTTGTGGATTTTTGTAACAGGGATAACTAGGATCATACATAGTTTGTATGAACTCTGTTTATTCTCTGCTTCCAAACTCATCATCTCATCCATTCCTGCAATAAGAATTTTCTTTTAAAGTTGTGAGATTCACTCTAGAATCTCACAACTTCTTCCTGGTCTGTTGAAGCACCTCTGCATCCAATTATTTAATTAATTGCTCTTAGTTTTGGGGAATATATACAAACTATGCTCTAATTTCTAGATACCGATCTGTTTTTACTATAATTTAATTTGACAAACCGGGTCTTCTCTACATTCTTTTTTCTGTTTGTTGCGATTGCAATAGCGGGTCTTGATCTGGACGGACCGGAGGGGAGCAAAAAATAGCTCAGCTCCGTATTTTGACGGTGAAGGATGGAGAAGACGTACGTGGGCGGTGACGAGCGGAGGATGTGGAACAGCTCTCATTGATTTACATGACAGACAAGTACTCCGTACGTGAGCGGGGCGGAGCGCTGACGGACTATGTGGAATCTGGGGGTAAAGGAGGACAAATACATGTCCGGCTGGGTGCAGCGCCGGACGCCGGACAGTGCAATGAAAAACCGGACTGTCCGCCCTAAGGCCGGACATCTGGCCACCCTAAGAGAGGCTGATAATCTGGGAGTGTTTGCAGTGAGAATGTCTTCAGTCCAGCTTCAAGGAGAGTTTATCACCGAGCAGTTAACTCCTGCTGAAGAAACATTCACGGACAGGCACGTGCAGAGGGGGGGGGCTAAGGGGGCTTGAGCACCTGCCCCTTTTGCTCCATGATCCCAATGTGCCCTTTTGGTCAATTTTAATTTTTTTTTTATTTATTTTTTTTATTTGACACATGTACTGCAATTATTATTATTACCTTTTATTTTTTTGGCAAGAAAAACAATACAATAAGCCCTCCGGTCACATTGTTACCTTTGACCTTTTGCCGGGGACGACGCACTTGCCTCTCGCACAGTCAGATAAGGCGGCTAACTGCGGAGCTAAAGGTAGCGAACATTCCACATTACACTGTGGCTGCTGCTCATTTGGCCCTAAGCAAGATCAACCATGATCGGACGGATGGCTATGTCTTCAGTCTGCACCGCCTCTCCAATGTCAACCTGAATAGAGATGTAAGTGAAACCAAATGAGCCCCATGGATGATGCAGTAATGTTTGATCTCAAACACTGTTTGCTCTGTGCTTTTAGTCTTTTACACTGAAAATTATGTTTTTTAATTCACAAAAAACTGTTCTGTAATGATTACAGAACAGTTTTTTTGTGAATTAAAAAACATAATTTTTGGTGAAAATACTGGAGTAGGCTTCCTACTTGTCAGACAACGGAAAACTTTGAACGTTGTATAATTTCTCTACTTTAGCAAAGAGTAGCGGTTTAAACGGAGGAAAGTATAGGACGTGGCGCGCCTTTCTCTGAAGAACTACTGAACGGGAGGAGACAGCCAGGTGAGGAAAAGCTGTTCTTATCTATCGATTCAGTATTTTTATCATACAGACAGTAGGCTGTTGTTCTTGTGCTATGAGCTAGCTGCTAGCTAATGACTTTGCTAGCAAAGCAAGATAACTAAAAAGCTTCCCTGTGTCGTTAATGATAGTAGGACATTCTTCAGTATTACTTATGCAATAGGGGCACATCGCCCGTCAAAAACTTATCATCTCCATAATGGATATATGTCTGATTTTCTAATTTCTTTTGCTGCATGATGTACATTTCATTTATTCTGGCATTAGGTAAATGTATCTTAAAGGAGAACTCATCCAGAACTACCATGATAGATATATGATAGATATAATGTATGAAGCTGGTGAAAACAAAACTGCGCAGCTTATGCAAGGAGGATCGGTTGTCAGACCTTCTTTTGTTGGCAATCGAGAAGGATGTGCCAATCATTCACTGTGAGGTTATTAACATTTTTAAAGACATGGCTAACAGAAAACTGCTGCTGTGGACAAAAGAGAACAAAAATAGCAAAAATGCTTAAAAGTTTGAAATTTGTTTTTAAACAGTTAAATCACCATGACGGAAAATAAGTTTTTGGATCATAATCTTAGATTTAGTTTGGGGGGAAAAGAAAGGCAAGAGACTGAAATAGATAAGACATTGACCTTCACTCAACACAGAAAAGATGAGACAATGAGGAAAAAAAGGAAAGAGAAACTGACAAGAAAAAACGAAGAGGAAAGATTGAAGAAAATGTATTTAGGTACTTACAAAATACACTAAGACACAAACAGAGTAGACTTTACTCATGGTGACATGCATTAATAAAATGTTTGTTTTGTTCTTTTTTTTTTCTGCAGTTCCACGTTAAAGTTTGATGCAGCAGCTCTGCTTTTCTGAATGGACCGTCTCCATCTCCACTGTCAGTACAGCAAACCAGGCAGACATTCTTTTTTATAGATTACAGTACACTAAAAGGTTGCATTGTGCCCTTGTATGCATTTTTAACAGTTTAATTCTGTAAAGACAAAATATGTCTGGTGGTCCAGCTCTGATTTACGTCTTTGGCTAAATTGCAGGTTTGAATATTGTAATACTTTCCTATAAGAAAATAGACCTGCAGAAAGAAATTACTAATAAAATATTTTACATATGCATAGTTCTATGTTCTATGTAGAGATTTCCCTTAGCTTTGATTGTATGTCTCACAATTTTGTAATTTATCATTGTTCATTAAACTCTGAAAGCTATGTGACTTTGTTAATATTCTGTCCTAAAATGCGATAAGATGTGCCCTTTTTTTTTTTGAGCACCTGCCCCTTTAGTGGTCTCTGCACGGCCCTGTTCACGGAGTTTAAAGGGAGTTTGGTCAATTCGGAGGAAAAGATGGACGATCAACATCTACTGCTGGATTTCACCAGGATCCCCCAGATCATCTTACACCGGATAGGTAGGAAACACCTGATAGAATTTTAGCCTCATCTGATTGGAAAACTGCTTAGAGGAGATCAACACGCTAAGCTAAAGATAACTACCGCTCGGCGGCCATCTTACTGCGGTCAGCTCGGTCACTTCCAGCATTGGGTTTTAATGACTGCGGTCAAGTTAGTAATTTTCTCCGGTTAAACCTCTTCTTCGCTCCGAGTTCACTGCAATCACAGAAAGCCGTCTCTACCATAGAGATAATATTAGAGTAGACCCCGCATTGACTGTCTCTGCGCAGACATTACGGGCGCCATCTTGGGGAGGTCATCCTGCTGCCCTAACCTGCTGCTTTAAGCAGAACAGTAGAAGGATGCCTCAGCACTGCAGCGGAGTTTAGTTTAAATCAACAGACTGTTGACATCAGGGCTGGAGGGAGAACTTCATGAAGGCATCAGAGCTTTGGAAGACATTACTAAATAAACAGCAGATATACACTACATAGAATAGAAACTCCCTTTGTTGGCCCACTGTGGGGAAATAGTGGAGTTATAGCAGCAACAGATTACAGCAACACTGCTCACACTATGTGGACCTTAGAAAGTTTATAAAGATAATAGAGTAAGTGACAGAGTGTCGAGTACGATGCCTGCCACTGTTGTATATTTGTTTGGCACTACTTTGTAAAGCGGAAGGCTACGTGTTTATAAAAGCAATAAAGGTGGAGCTTCCTTGTTCTCTGTGTTCAACCAGAGCGGGCAGTGTGGCTACCGGTTAACTTGATAATAATGTCTCCTATTTATCTCATAAGTGAGTTAACATTTATGCAAAGATGCATTCACACGGTTCAGATGATGGTGAAGTGTCTGGTGGCTGCCATGGAAACGGTAGGAGATCCGCTGCAGAAGAACCAAATCAGAGTTAAAAAACATCCAATCCAATTTTATTTAAGCACTTAAAAACAGCCACAGGTGACATTTCAGGTGAGCTATTAGGTTTGCTGTGTTAAAAAACCTACAACCTTTTTCCTCCTCTTGGCTTTCTTAGCAAACCAAGAAAAAATAACCGTGTTAAAAAACCTACAACCTTTTTCCTCCTCTTGGCTTTCTTAGCAAACCAAGAAAAAATAACCGCACTACTGAAGACATGTTTGTTAATTAACAGTCAGTTCATGAAGGAGCCATATTTGGGTCCTGCTAGTAAGGCGCTCAAAACCCTGCTTTGGGGCTGCTCTGCCTGAATAAAATTACACCAAATGTAATTGATTTATCTGCTGCTGGCCAACGCTCTGACCAATGAGAGCAACTGACTGTGACGTAGGAAGCGCGACAGCCAGCTGGTGGGGGAGTGTAAACAAACAGCCTGTCAGCCTCTTCCTGCTCACGTTTCAACAAAAACCCAAAGTCTAATCTTTCCAAACCTGATTCCAAAGCTGAGTCAAAAATCACCATCAGAGCCAGCGGTCCTTCACACACGACTATTCCGAGAGAGGGCCGCTGCAGATGGGCTGCCATTAGCCCTGGCTGCCGTTAGCCCTGGCTGCCGTTAGCCTTGGCTGCCGTTAGCCCTTGCTGCCGTTAGCCTTGGCTGCCGTTAGCCCTGGCTGCCGTTAGCCTTGGCTGCCGTTAGCCTTGGCTGCCGTTAGCCTTGGCTGCCGTTAGCCCTGGCTGCCGTTAGCCCTGGCTGCCGTTAGCCTTGGCTGCCGTTAGCCCTGGCTGCCGTTAGCCCGTTAGCCCTTGCTGCCGTTAGCCTTGGCTGCCGTTAGCCCTGGCTGCCGTTAGCCCTGGCTGCCGTTAGCCCTGGCTGCCGTTAGCCTGTTAGCCCTTGCTGCCGTTAGCCTTGGCTGCCGTTAGCCTTGGCTGCCGTTAGCCCTGGCTGCCATTAGTCCTTGCTGCCGTTAGCCTCGGAGCTCCACTTGTTGCCGCTGTCCTCTGAACTTCGAAAATAGTTTTTTTAATTACGTATTATATTGTTAAATGGACCATATAGTGACGCTTTAAAGTATAATATTCTCACCTCAAATGATCTTAAAACGTACTTTTATTGAGCAACAGAAAGAGAACTTTTAATTTCCAGTGATGAGAGTAACATATAGAAAAACAAATGATTGAGAGCAATATAAAACATATAAATGAATGAAATGATAAAAACAACAGAAATCATAATAACTCCAACATCTCCCTCTTGTTTTACATTTTATTCATATGAGGTAACACATCTTACTTCAGGATTTCCACCACTTGCTTTTTGCATTTTCGGTGGGTCTGTCACTCCGTTACCCCTTTTATTTCCTTTTTTTATTAAAAGCTGTTTCTTGCTCCAGACGTTCAGCATCACGTAGCAACTGGTATTGAAGCATAGCACAGAGGAGGCCCCATCTCCATGAGTACCCCATTTTCTGCTCAGTTACAGTGACACCGGATTTATCCTAGGACACTACAGAACGGGGATCGTTGATTGCTTCACCAACATTGAGACGAGTGGCCCTAATTAACCAAACCCCTTTGAAGTTGGTCTTCCCCACCATTCCAACTAGGAATCCAGCACTCGCTGCAACTTACAGTGGCTGAGGTGTATCCAAGAGTCTCTTTCAGCGATCTTCACTGCCGTAGGGGTTGTAAGAAGAACTTGGTAGGGACCCTGCCAACGTGGACTGGACCAGTTTTTCCATTTAACAACTTTGATGAACACCCAGTCTCCTGGCTTAATGCTGAGTGGTTCCTGTTGGGAGACAGAACCATTCAGCAGTAAACTTGCTTTTGACACTTCTTTTTCCTGCAATACTTTTCTCATATAGTCGACTAAAGTTCCTTCTTCTTCTGCTTTGTCTAGGTCTGCTTGGAATAGTGGGATTCTATAAGGTCTTCCATGAATGATTTCAAAAGGAGTCAACCCTGTTCCTGTAGGTGTGATTCTCATATACAGTTTAACTAAGTCTAAACATTCTGGCCAAGGCCTTCCTGTTTCTTCCATGCATTTCTTAAGTCTGAAACATATCAGACATACCAAACACCCCTGACGCTGCCTGTTTTGCGGATTCATCTGCAAGTCTGTTACCGCAGGAAACTGCATTTACACAAGGCTATGTTTTGTCGTAGTAGTAAAGCTTGGAGAAGCTGCTTCAGTAAACTGGCATGTGTTATTGTTTTGCCCGTAGCAGTAATCATTCCTCTTCTGTCCCATTGTTTAGCAAAAAAGAAGATAGTGGAAAAGGCATACTGACTGTCTGTGTAGATGGTAACCTTTTGACCTTTAGCTAACGTACAAGCTCTAATCAGAGCAAAAAGCTCAGCCGCCTTTGCTGAGTGAACAGACTGAATTTGCCTTGCTTTTATCACTTTACAAGGAGATTCAACAACCTCTGCCTCTGTTTTCTCTCACAAACACTTCTAACTCATCTAGGTTGGTGTAAAACACTTGTCCTCTGCCTGCAGTTCCACTTCCCTTTTCCTTGGTAACTTCAGCTGCATGTCTAGCATACTCCATTATCCTCACAACATCAGCTGTTCTGTGCTCTACCAAATGCTTTCTGATCCAGGAACTAATGTGTGCCTGGAACCCATTCATTAAACCATTTTTAAGCTGTGCCTGATAAGTACTGTCCTTATCAGCATCATAAGGAATGCCACTGTGAGCTCTGAATTCTCTTTCTAATCTAATTTTGTAATCATCCACATTTTCTCCTGATTTTTGTAATACAGTGGACAAATGGGCATTATCAGCCCTCTTTTTAAACTCATTGTGCATGGCATTGCAAAGAGCAGCCCACTGAGGCTGTAAAGCTGTTATAACTGTTCCATTGAGATCTCCTTGGCCATAAGGATTAACTCCACCATTTTGATCTCTCCCTGTGTACTGGCTACCTATTCGTCCCCACAGAGTAGGACCAACAGCACAAAACAGTGCCTGTCCAAATTCTTGTCCATTTAGTTTGTAGGACATATAAATTGCTTCCATTCCTAAAATCCACTGTTCAACATCCTCCTGTGGACTAGTGAGACCTTCAACTGCACGTTTTGCTTCATTTAAAGTCCATGGCCTGAACACTAGCATTGTTCTGTCCTGTGCATTGTTGGATAGGGTATTTGGGACTTCTATCAAAGGCATTATTCTATCAAATTCCTCAGACAGTTCACTGAGTTCTGTAGCTAATTTTTTATAAGGAGACTGGTGGGTGGGGTCTTCAGTTTTCAGCCTTAGTCGGGTATCGTAAACATGCTGGTATTTCTGTTCACATTTTACTTCTTGTTTTGCTGCTGTTGATGGTTCTGGAGCAGCAACAGCTCCAGTTTCATTACTTTGCGACACGTCTCCTGACTCCAGGTTAGCTGGAGGGGCAGTAGGCCTTCTTTGAACAATTTCATTGTCCTCTGGACGGACAAACGTCACCTGATTTTGCTGATCAGAATAGGGAGGCAGAGACTTATTATCTCTATTTTGTTTTGCTTTTTTTATTGCCTCACACCAGTTTTGGGCCTGCTCTAACCAGCTTTTTGCAAGTTTTAACTGGTCCTCTTTTTCTTTTTCCCATTTTTAGTGCTGACACTAATTTCTATTTTTTGCACCACAGTTTGCCACTGGTCAACTGTTAATTTTCCACTAACTCCATATTTTCTTTTCCATTTCTCAAGATATTTTAAGTGGTCTGGGTTTATTTGACCCATATATTTTTCATCTCCTTCATGCAAAGGTACTTTGCTTTGAGGTTTTCCCTTTTTAATTTTTTAAGATTTTTAAAATTTTTATTTAGGCCTATTTTTTATTTTATTTTATTTCTTTTTATGTTATAAATTTTTTTATTTCACTACTCTGTGTTGTGTTATTATTATTATTATTATTATTATATCTATAACCGGTTTACACTTCTATTTTGCGCACACTGGGGACTGCAATCCCATAACCTAGGTATCCTTAGGGCTCCAACAGCCTTGTTCCAAAAGCGCTTCTCTCAGGGACTTCAACCCTTTTATTTCCTTGGTACCTTTACCTTATGGCTCCATCAGCCTTGCTCCGAGAGCACTTTTATCAGGGACCTCAACCCTGTGAGTCCCTTGGTACCTTTACCCACTACACTCCTAAAAGCTCCAACTCAAATGAACTACTCCAACCGACAACAAGCAAGTAACAAGTAATCTCACGATATAGGTTACAAGCTATATAAGTTAGTTATAAGTTAGGTCATCATGTTTTTAATGGGAGGAGCAGATAGGACGCTGGCGTTGGCTGTTCGCCGCTTCTCTGCAAATCTGTAAAAATCTGTCCTTCTCTGCTAAATCCATCCTACTGTACCGTATTTTGGGAACTCAGTTACTACAGTAAGAGACAGATTATTTTGTAGTACACACCGAATTTGTGTGGTACCCTGGACTTACCTGTCACTACGCTGGACACTGCTTGCTAAGTGAATCGTCCTTTTCTATGGGCTTCAAATCCCCCAATCCTGCTGCTTCCTTTTTGTTTCCATCAAACTGGATTATTCCTACGGAGATGTCTAAGTGCTTCATGCCCTCCCTGGATTATCTATGCACGTCGGCCTGTTAGCCCGTTGGCAACTTGTTTGGGTTGGCTACGCTAACAGAGTTAGCGGGAGCTACTCTTCTGTTTACAGAGTCCTATCAGCACCATCAGTCTTCATAAATCTTCCAGTGCCTCCGCCTTCCAGCGGAGGTCTGCGAATGGAACACCACCTCTGTTGAAGCTGTGGATCATCCTTCTGGGTATGGCTTTTTTCCACCACTGCTCACCTGGATCCTGGCCAACTGTTAGCACCAGCACGGCATCACTCCGCTTGTTGTCCATCGACACCACGAAACAACCACTTCGGATTCTCAACATTAACAGAGCTCCATTGGATCTTCCACGTCGACCCCGTTACATCCACCGGGGATCCGGGCGCCGCCTTGTAATGTCCAAACGCGGTGACCACGTCCTGTCGCGCAACAGGTACGTCACCATCTGCGTCTTCTGAGCGCTGCTATGCCTACCTCAGATATGGCTGAGTGGGACCGGCGAACTGGAAGACCTGGAGTGGATTTCAGCGTTCTCCGCACTCTGCATAAACTGGACTCAAATTCCCACATCACACTGGAACAGCTTAATGTGCAGTCACTGTCAAATAAATCCGGATTCACCCACGAACACATTCTGGAAAAAGAAATAGACATTCTCTGCCTCACAGAGACTTGGCAACAGCCGGATGTCTACAGCTCCCTAAATGAGGCCGGCCCACAAGGGTACTCATACCTGGACAAAGCCCGCACAACTGGGCGGGGTGGGGGCCTTGCTGTTTTATATCGCAGCTACTTTGCAGTGTCCCTCCTGTCTGTACCTGGTGCTTCCTCCTTTGAAAGCCTTGTTTTTAAATGCAATAATCCTTTCTCTGCTACAGTAGCTGTCATATATTGCCCCCCTAAACCACAACCAACTTTCATTTCTGACATTCATCAGTTCCTAATCTCTCTCCGCACTGCACACTCAAATATTCTTGTTATTGGTGATCTCAATATACACATGGACTCACACACTTCCCGTCTAGCTGCCGAATTCAAACAGGTTTTGGACTGTCTAAATCTTCAACAGCTCACAGCAGAGATGGGGACTCGAGTTTGTGACTCGTACTTGAGTCGCACTTAAGTCGCATATTTAATGACTTTAGACTCGACTTAGACTTGCATTTGAAGGACTTCAGACTCGACTGAGACTCGTGATTTCTTACTTGTGAACAATATTTTATTTTTAAGTGTTTTTTGTTTTACTCACTTGACTGACCGCCGCTCGCCTTACCCGCACACAGCAGAGGTAAAAAAAAAAAAAAAACGGCAAAGGGGCTGTCAAACTGTCACGTAGCACTGACGTCACTGACGCAACGCTACGTGACATATATGCCCGCGCCGTGCGCATGCATGCATGATCGACAAGACAAGCTTTAAAAACTTCATGGCAGTCGTATAGGAGAAATACGTTGTGAATAATGTTGTGAATTGGCACTAAATAAATAAACTGAATTAAATTTAAAATACTGCCCGCCAAGTCGGTTCTGTCTGTTCCAGGGAATTAAGTTACAAAAAGTTATTGCCACAATGTTTCTTTTATGAAAGAATTGTTATTGTCCTGGTATTTATTTAGGGTTTTTCTTTATCTCTTGTAGTTGCTAACTTTATATGTATTAATAAAAAGCAGAATTGTGATTGTTTTTTTTTTCACAGCCCTCATTTTCACTTAAAAATAAAAGAGCAGACATTTACTCCTAAAACTAGATAAAGTTGTAACCACAAATGTCAGGTATATACTGTAAGAAAATTGTTGTTTTTGAAAGGAAAAAATAAAGATGCAAAATTTAACTGGAAAAAAAAATTGCGTGTGTGCTTTTTTTAATTGTATTTTTCATTTACCAGTTCAAGATGATCATTCCATAGATATAATAGTGACATTTAAGCTATACCGTCTCAGTGACGGAGATGAAAACACAAGGAGAAACAAGCAAGCACGCAAATTATTGCACTTTTTTAAATTAATCGAGTGATTAGAATTTATTGTGCGATTAATTGATAATTGTGACAGGCCTTCTCAAGACTTGAGACTTGACTTGGACTTAGGCTCTCAAGACTTGAGACTTGACTTGGACTTGAGCTCTCAAGACTTGAGACTTGACTTGGACTTGCAAAAAATGACTTGTGAACATGTCTGGCTCACAGATGGCCCCACCCACAGCAAAGGGCATACTCTGGACCTTGTTATAACTGACTCTCTTCCACTAACCAGCATCAACATATATGATGTTGGTGTCTCAGATCACCTGGCAGTTACATTTAGACTCCCAATAACCTTTTTCACCAAACCAAAACGCCATATCACTTTCAGAAACATCAAAAACATTGATTCCTCATCCTTCAACTCACATCTTCAGCATCTTTCCCCCTCTCCACTCTCATCAGCCAGTGACTTAATGGACTTTTACAACACAAGCTTCAACTCCATCCTGGATACTCATGCTCCTGTAATAACCCGGACTGTCACATTCACATGTTCCGCTCCTTGGTTCACCAAAGAGCTAAGGCAAATGAAGAGGACTGGCCGTGTCCTGGAGCGGGCATATAAAACATCTGGCCTGACGGTGCATAAATTGGCCTACCGGGAACATCGCAGAAATTATGCTACAGCCTTCTCCAAGGCCAGGTCCAATTACTACTCCTCGCTCATCAACAATAACCCAGGTAATTCCAGAAAACCCTTTTCCGCAATCAGCCATATTCTCAAACCACAGGTCTCCTCCTCCTACAACCACACAGATATAAACTGCAACCGGTTTCTGGATTTCTTCATATCAAAAATAGACAGCATCCGCTCTTCCCTTTCACCTTCAAACAGCACCACTATTGATACCCCTGAGACATCTCCCACACAACTCCTATCACACTTCTTTCTGCCAATGCAGCAGGAGGTCGAGAACATCATCCCCAAATCTAAACCATCCACCTGCTCTTTAGATCCCCTCCCATCCCCTCTGCTCAAAACTCACCATCAATCCATTAGTCGTCTCATAACCAAAATAATAGCCAGTTCCCTGGAAACGGGTACTGTCCCATCTACTCTTAAAACTGCCCTAAAAAAACTCCTAAAAAACCCCACCTTGGACCCTGAACCTCTGTCAAACTACAGACCCATTTCAAATCTCCCATTCATCTCCAAACTCCTAGAAAAAGTTGTTTCCACCCAGCTGCACAACCACCTTAAATGCAATAATCTGTATGAAAAATTCCAATCTGGTTTTCGCCCCTCCCACAGCACAGAAACAGCTCTCATCAGAGTCACCAGCGATCTGCTGATGGCCTCTGATTCCGGTTTCACGTCCCTCCTCATTCTTCTCGACCTCTCTGCTGCGTTTGACACAGTAGATCACCACATCCTCCTCCACCGCCTCCAGCATTTCACTGGTCTCTCTGGCACTGCCCTCCACTGGTTTCACTCCTACCTCACTGACAGGACCGAGTACGTGGCCCTGGGGGAGGCATCATCCAGACTAGGGGTGGGTATTGCCAAAGAAGTCACGATTCGATTCGAATCACGATTCACAGGCCACGATGCGATTCTATCACGATGCATCGCGATACTTGAATTATTGCGATGCATTGCAATATTTTCTCCTCCATGTTTTGTTTTTTAATGACTCGGCACAGTATCCCACGGCCGGAAATGCTTGTGACACAAGGCAGCGTGCGTCAACACATTTCCAGCGACATCTACTGGACTGGAAGTGGTATTGCACTTGTTTTTGGCTGATGTTCGCCAACCATTCATGCAATTTTATTTATTCATTTTTTTAAATTAATAATCGATTCTTGACATCAAGAATCGATGCAGTAGATCACGAAAATTAGAATCACGATGCATCATCATCACGATTATTTTGCACACCCCTAATCCAGACCTCACACTGTCACCTGTGGGGTCCCCCAGAGCTCCGTGCTCGGCCCTACCCTGTTCACCATCTACATGCTCCCCCTTAGTTGTGTCGTCGGGAGGCATGGGGTCAACTTCCACTGCTATGCTGACGACACACAACTTTACATTAAAATGACTCCTCCCAGCTCCCCCGCCAACTCTGTCACCCGCCTCAGCTCCTGCCTGGAGGATATAAAGGCATGGATGAGTCAAAACTTCCTGCAGCTTAATGCCTCAAAAACAGAGGCCATCCAAACTGATGGCTCTCAGAAAATTACTGGAAGGAAAACTCAATCAGTGATCTGCCTGCACTCAGTAAGCTCTGCCTCTGCCCTCAGCCTGCCGACAACCTCTGGACCCTCAAGGTTCCCCCCCTCTGCAGCTCAGCTCCATTTCTGAACAGGTACAGACCTGAACACTCACAACCAGCAATAGACCTGGACCTCCACTAATCTCTCTGTCCTCCTCAGCAGTGAACCAACTCGTGACCAGTCAAGCCCCCTCTTGGATCTGACCATACTTTGTACATTTATTATTAATAAATCTTTGAACTTTTTCATCTGCCTCCGAGTGTTCTGCATGTGGGTTAGACACATTAATCCGAACATGACAACAACAGCAGGCGTTAGTTTCGATTACGCAATCTCTTAGACATAGCATGAAGTTTTAAGATAGGGAGCTTGTCTGGTTTCAGTATACGCTTTATAAACGTTGTCGGGGTTACGAACTTCCACTTCTGTGCTTCTTAAATGAAAAACAGGAACTTCTGTG
Source organism: Cyprinodon tularosa (assembly GCF_016077235.1). Taxonomy (NCBI): domain Eukaryota; kingdom Metazoa; phylum Chordata; class Actinopteri; order Cyprinodontiformes; family Cyprinodontidae; genus Cyprinodon; species Cyprinodon tularosa. The sequence continues at coordinate 29,345 of NW_024038146.1, read as the reverse complement.
CTTCTCAAATGAAAAACAGGAAAGCATTCTTGCAAAACATTTGACCGTCTTATGACCTGCATACACTATTTCCAGTGATGAGAGTAACATAGAAAAACAAAGGATTGAGAGCAATATAAAACATATAAATGAATAAAATGATAAAAACAACAAAAATCATAACAACTCCAACAGTACTATGCACATGTGTTTTTAACGAAGTCATTTAGAATGTTTTTAGAGCATAAACAGTAGTGTATAGGATTTCCTGAAAGAGCGCGCCTGCACGTTCCTGACGCTACGGAAACCGCGGCAGACCAAACCGGATGAAAGTGCGCATTCAGCTCGGCAAAGAACTCATGCTCTTCCTCAACACTGAAGTCCTCAGACATTTTTCTTTCGTTGTTTCTTTCTTTGCACAGGTAAACAGCACATTTCTTCTTCTACGCTTTCATTATCGGCAGAGCAGACGCTGAATGCGCACTTTCATCTGGTTTGGTCTGCCGGCCTCAGTAGCGTCGTGAACATGCAGGTGCGTGCTTTCAGGAAATCCTATACACTACTGTTTATGCTCTAAAAACATTCTAAATGACTTTTTTTCAGGTAAATTATGGACGCTACCCACTCAGGACACTTGGAATACATTGGACGAGCAGTATGGAGGAATATTGACACGTTTTTTGTGGACTTTTATGGACCTTTCTGTCTCGGGCACCATAGACCTCCATTATTTGAATGTCAGCAGACAGCAAGAAGCCTCCCAGATCTCCAGATGCATTTGAGATATCAAAAAAGTACTCCAGAGTTTTGTTCAGCATGGGGGTGAGTAGAAAATGAAGGCTAATCATGTTTTGGGTGTACTATTCCTTTAAGAATAGAGGCACACTCCATTCCACGGGCAGAAGTGGATTCTGGGTTGCATTTCATTCTATCTACATGTCTATGGAGAAGAATGTTACAAATGCAAGATGTTGAGTACCTTCTATCGGGATGAGAACTGGTCTGATCCAGTTCATCTGTAAATTGAGCCAAATGGATGTAACAGGAGTTTGTTCCAAAGGGGCTGATGATGGGAGCTGACAGCAGTTCTGAGGAACCCATCTGTTTGCTGTCAGATTATGGAGACAATTTATGTGTCACCTGCTAGGGAGCATGTCAGGCTGCTTTTCAGCCTCTCTGGACCTCTGCAGGTGAGCTATGGGCAGCAGCTGACCTGAACAGGCCAGAACCGGTTACCCAGTCTAAGTAAGACCCATTTTCTGATCTTACATTCTGAGAAATATCGCTGACTTCCTGGTAGGGATGTTTTTCTGAGTGGGGATTGGTCTTCTCTGAAAAGAGGTGGACCAAAATGGAGGTCTTTCCTGAAAAGATCTGAGGGGATCTGGGGGCTTTCCACCTGGACCTTCCTTTTCCACTAAGTGTAATAAGGAAATTATGGAAGGTAAGTCCCTGCCTAGTCATGCTGGTGAAGGCTTCAGGTATGGTTTTTATAAACTGTCCCAAAGAGAGACTCCAAGGTGCTGGATTTCTTTGGCTTCTTGGGCAAAGCTTCCTCAGATTTTTCATCCGTATCATTGCCATTATTATCTTGCTGTTCAATTGGACAAAAAAAAAAAGATTGAGCATACTTTAGCTCTTAAATTAAGTAATTTTCTTTGTAATCCAATCTTTTAATCATGAATGAATAAATGCGTTGTTTCCACTGCATGAACCATATTTGCAGCAATGTCCATAACAACTGCTGGGTGTTTGCTGCTCAGCCCCCATTTCTGTATGGCCCCCGTCAACATATTAGCAATATTTGCAGCAGTGTGGCTCAAGGTAACTTCAGTGGTCTGTAGGACATGAGACATGAGGCGCCACTCATTGTCAATGTAGTGTCATACAGGACTGCATTGACAGTGATGTCCATGTGTCAAAAGTTATGCTGACTCTCTGCTAACTGCATTTTCATTTTGATGTCCCATTTCACTCGTGTTTACATCATGGGGATAACGGTGTCGGTCAGATGTTTACGTTGCACCATGACATAGTGTGGTTGGAGCACATGAACGAGCTGCTTAAAGCCTTCATTTTCCACCACAGAGTAGGGCCGTAAATCTTTGCACACAAAAGTTGCGATGACCTGAGTTATCTTAATGGCCCGCGGAGAATTTGCTGGTAACGCTATCGAATCCCTCCATTTTTTTTTGTGTAGCTCTGGAAGGTTTGTTGTCAGATTTTAGCATAGCATGACATCTTGTCAGGGGATTTTGGAGATTTGTAGTTTATTAACAGTAACTGACCTCCGCTTGACAGATCTTGCAGACCACTTTGGCTTTATCCACCACATTGTCTTTAGTTCTTTTAAATCCGAAATGGTTCCAGGCGTCAGACTTTAATTGGGACGGCTTGCTGAGCGGTGTGTTACTTGCGTCGGCCATTTTGCATTTGCCCACACCTGCTCTTGTACGTCAATGTCACTCACGTCTCTATAAAACTAATCGATCTCATTCCCTACACATTGATTTTGTTAAATCTTACTGGAATCGATCCAAAATCGATTAAATTTATTTATTTTTTTAACCCACCCCTATTATAGATAAAAGTGGAGGTCCAAACCTGTGACTGTACTATCAGGTTGCATGATGGGATATGTAGTTCCAGTCTGTTTGTATGTAGTTAGATTGACACAATGATGATTAAAGGATCCACTTGCCCCCAAACTGAAGGACAGAGTTTGGTGCTTTTATGTGAGGTGTCCTTTCTTTAACTTGCAATAATAAGTCTGCTGTGTTTGTCTTTCAGACCGCCTGCAGGATTTTGTTGGAAAAGAGGAGGATTTCTCTGACCAGCAGCTCTGTGGACAGGAGAGGAATTCCTGTTTGGACCAAGAGGAACCAGAACCTCTGCAGATAAAAGAAGAGCAGCAAGAACCAGAAGATCCCTGGACAAAAGAGGAAACCATGGAGCTCCCCATTAGTGAGCATGAAGAGCTGCAACCTTTCCCATGTTTGACATGTGGAGAAACTTTTCTAAATAAAGAACATTTAATGGTTCACATAAGAACTCACAAAGGTCAGAAGATTCATGAATGTCTGTCCTGTGGAAAAATTTTCAAAATGAAATCTGATCTTGATAAACATGTGAGATTCCACACAGGTGAGAAGCCTTTTGAATGTCTGTCCTGTGGAAAAAGCTTCACCTCCAAGTCTGATCTTAATATTCACATGAGAATTCACACAGGTGAGAAACCTTTTGAATGTCTTTCCTGTGGAAAAAGCTTTACTCAGAAATCTAGTCTTGATAGACACATGAGAATTCACACAGGTGAGAAGCCTTTTGAATGTCTGTCTTGTGGAAAACACTTTACTCTGAAATCTAATCTTGATAGACACATGAGATTCCACACAGGTGAGAAGCCTTTTGAATGTCTGTCTTGTGGAAAACGCTTTACAATGAAATCTAATCTTGATAGACACATGAGATTCCACACAGGTGAGAAGCCTTTTTCCTGTACCATTTGTAACAAGAATTTTACTGAAAAGAATAATTTGACTATTCACATGAGAATTCACACAGGTGAGAAGCCTTTTGAATGTCTGTCTTGTGGAAAAAGCTTTACTCAGAAATCTAATCTTGATGCACACATGAGATTCCACACAGGGGAGAAACCTTTTTTATGTCTTTCCTGTGGAAAAAGCTTTACTCGGCAATCTTATCTTGATAGACACTTGAGAATTCACACAGGTGAGAAGCCTTTTTCCTGTACCATTTGTAACAAGAAGTTTACTGAAAAAAGTCATTTGACTTTTCACAAGAGAAACCACACAGCTGAGAAGCCTTTTGAATGTCTCTCCTGTGGAAAAAGCTTTACTCAGAAATGTCATCTTGATAACCACATTAGAATTCACACAGGGGAGAAACCTTTTGAATGTCTGTCTTGTGGAAAACGCTTTACTACGAAATCTAATCTTGATGCACACATGAGAATCCACACAGGGGAGAATTATTTTTCTTGTACCATTTGTGACAAGAAGTTTATTAGAAAACGTAGTTTGACTATTCACATGAGAAATCACACAGGGGAAAAGCCTTTTGAATGTCTTTCCTGTGGTAAAAGCTTCGCTCAAAAATCTGACCTTAATGCACACATGAAAATTCACACAGGTGAGAAACCTTTTGAATGTCTGTCCTGTGGAAAAAGCTTTATTAAGAAATCTCATCTTGATGCACACATGAGAATTCACACAGGGGAGAAACCTTTTGTATGTCTGTCTTGTGGAAAACGCTTTATTCAGAAATCTAGTCTTGATACACACATGAGAATTCACACAGGTGAGAAACCTTTTTCATGTCTGTACTGTGGAAAAAGCTTCACTCAGAAATCTAGTCTTGATTCACACATCAATCACATACATTTGTGACAAAGGTTTTAAACAAGAAGGTAATTTGAGTCTTCAGGTGACAGTTATTCATGCAGGATGTGGAATGATTTATATATATATATTTAAACATTTGTTTCATATAAGTCACAGCAGTTAGACTCCACAGGAATGAACAGTAGAGGCGTTTTCTGTTTGACTTGTCATAAAATGTCTATCTAGACATCTTCACCTCATTACATGAGAAACCCACAGTTAATGATCTTTTGAGCAAAATTTTGATGAAGCTGTTAATTAATAAAGCTCATTTCACATAGAAACTAGAACAGATAAGGTGTTATAATGTAAACCTGGTAAATATTCAGGTCCTGGGTGAATATGTGGATGTGAACATATGAAAGGTAACAATTTTGGGCCTGAGGAAATTTAAATGGTAAAAAAAAGAACGTTGTCCTGACAAAAAGATGTTTACATTCACAATTTTTCACTTTTCCTGTTATGAAGGGTTAGGTTAGGGTTTGCTGATCCAGATGGACCCCTGCTGTAACATTTTGGCATGGTGTAGCACAACTTTTTTCAATGAAAGTATTTAGAATAAAAACTCACAAGTTTTATTTTTTTAGCTGAATGATAAGTTATTGGTTGGATATATTCCAGAAACAGATTTTAATTCAGATGAAAATAAAAGCAAAGGTAGGACAGATTTAATATGCTTTGCTCAGATTTTCTGATGTTTTTGGAGGATTTTTTAAGGTCAGCTGCAAATGATCAGAGTTTAGCTAATTCAGTGTCTTGTTGGCTTTCATTAGCAATGCATCAATCAGCCCTGCTACGTGTGTTGTTGAAACCAGGCCCACCAAAACTCCAACTGTTTTTGGCACAGTGTTAGAGCTATGGTCAATAGATATTAGAATGAAGTAGATCATCTATAGAGGAGTCTCAGATGAAGATTTGGGACATATAGAAGTGTGTGTCAGTCTCAGAGTTAGTCAGCTACAAGCTAATTAATGTTGCAAAGTAGCTCCAGCCACCTTGGAAGGGGGTGCTGGGATTATGGGGTTAAACTACGGGACATCAAAGAACTCAGTTTAGAGGCTGGAGTCTGTAGTTCAGGTAAATTGAAGTCCTAAAATGATGAAACATGTTTGTTTAAAAAGATAAACTAGATTGATGATGTTGCTGTTATTTTACTGATCAGTTTGAACCTGCTTTAACTCGGTAAAAAGCCTTTGTCTTAATAATGTATTAAAGAAATCTGACTCTCCTCTAGAAGTGTGAAGTTTCTGCTTTTTAAAGATTTTTGAAAGTATAATTTTCCTTTGAATTAATTCTAATAGTTTAGTTCTTGATTCTGTAGATGTTCTATTTACCTGCTATGATTTAAAGTAACTATCACCTATTTTATACAACTGATTTTATGGATTATATTCTGCTGTGGATGTTTTTAATTATTGTAATCACTTCTAAATTGATGAACGAGCAGCAATAAAAACCTCATGGATTGTAAAAATGTGTTTCTTTATATGGTTTCATATAAATTAGCCTAATCTGATGTTTTTATTTATTAAAAATCATTACAAAATGCCAAAATGAAAGTTCAGCTTCACAGATGAACTCGAGCAAACATTTTTAGTCCAGTGGGAGGCTGAGTGCACCGTGTGCAAAGCTGGCTCATTAGTTTCAGTGTCTAATAAAGGTGCTGGAGATCTCAAAGCTCACATGGACACTGAAAAACCTGAAAAAGCTCTGAGAGGTGAGAGTTATTCTGCAAAGGTGACTAAGTACTTTGTTAGACCTGGGAACATTTGTTGAAGCTGTATTTACTAATACAGAAGAGGTCATGTTTAGATTTTATTCATGTATTATAAATGAGTTATAATTTTCCTATTTTGTTACTGCTTGTTACAGGTATTAACAGGTATTTAGGTATAATAAAGCTGTTGATGAACCTTTGAGAAGCCTGTCTGAATCCGTCTGGAGGCTGGGCAAAGTGTCCTCTTTATGGAAATCTAAATATGCTCACCCTAATATATATACCTATTCTAAAAGAATTAGTTCTGTAGTTCCCATTTTTAAGCCAACTGATGTTTGCAGGAGCTGTTTTGAACTAGACTACAGAGGGACGGCAGCAGTTTATGGATCATGTTACTTCATGTTTTTGAACTTTATTAGGGAGATTCACTGAGCCTCCTGATGGGTTTTTAGGCACAAGACAATTTGGAGATAAAGGCTTGGCTCTTTATCTAAATATAATTATTATAAAATCCATCTAAATCCATACTGACTTTCAGAAAGCAACTTATATTTATTAATCAATGTATCTAATCCAAAAATAATTTCTCCAGAATTTTGGAAAACTGGAAGTAGAGAAACAGGCCTATAATTTGTGAAATGCTTTCAGTCCTCACATTTATAAAGTGGAATAACTTGAGACTTTTCATATTTTCTGTAAATTTACGTGACTGAAATGACCTTATTAAGTACGGTCATATCAGTGCCATCGCAGTCAGTCGACCTCTTATTACATTTATTGACAATTCCCTTCCTCTCACAGCAGTGAGAAACAGTGAACAAGGATTTCTGTTGATTAATGTTTCATTCAAAGATCCAGTTGTTATAGGATCCAGGATTATTTTCTGCCAGTTTGGGTCCAACACTAACAAAATATTTATTGAAATTATAATTATAATCGTATCGTTTACAAAAACTGGAAATTTCCTTTTTCCAGATTTTCTTGATAAAATTATTGAATAAATTCCAAATCCCTTTGATATTATTCTTATTTCTACCCAATAATTTACTGCAATAATCCTGTTTAGCTATTAGTAGAATAGCAGTTAATTTATTCTTATATTCATTCTCTACATCCAAAGACTTGTGAGATCTCTTTATAGTTTGTTCTTTTTATTTTTCAGGCTTTTTGCAAACCCTTGGTGATCCATTAAACTTCTATTTGTTTTTATGAGAGAATATTATTAATGGAAGTTTTTATTAATTATATGCTATATCGACATCTTGCAAAACAGACTCCAAGTTATGTTTCAACATAATCATCTTTGAAAGACTTCAGTGATTCCTCTGTCTTTACTGTTTTAAACTGGATTACTTTCATCCTCATTATTTTATAGAGAAATTGTCGCTGACAATGAAGACTTGAAGATGATCACTAATTTGCTGAACTATTGATTCACTTAACTTATTGTTATCTAAGATATTAGTAAATATATTTTCTATTAAAGTGGCACCGTTAAGTGTGATCCAGCTGGGTTTAGTGATTTTGGGGAAAAAGGCTCAAACTGTAGATGGTATTAATGAACTCTTCAGGACGTTTATGGTTAATTGAGTTAAGTAGATCTACATTAAAATATCCAAACCATACTTTAAGGCTGTTGACACAATTGTCTACAATTTTTTGCAACAGATATTTTTTGGGAAAGACTTCAGAGTCGAGCAGAGTTTTTGTAAAGGCTTTGCTGTATTCACCTTTTTGATGCATGCCTGTTGCAGTTACCATTTGAGTAATAAAACCTGTTGTTGAATTTCCCATGAGTGTGCAGGTATTTATGTACCCTTCTAAGATTTAGTTTGGATTTCCTGTGATGCATCATCACATAAACTCTTTATTATGGATAAAAGGGACAGTTTTCAGAAAGCAAATTGCCATGTTTGTTTTCTTTGCTCTGATGCATCTAAATGAATCCCAGTGCAACCTGTTGCTTTCAGAGTTAACCTAATGTGTCGATACGCTCCACCTGTTGTGTGAAGCTTTAAGGTTTGTTAGAGAACATTCTAGAAATAACCCGACAGGAAAACCCAGGAACAGAGCAGACATTGATGGATGTTGGTGGTAACATCAGGTAAGTGCAGTTGTCTTGCCCAACGATACGGAGACGTACGGAGCTGCAGCTTGAACAGATAAATCCCAGCTCCTGAGCCAGCTTATGCTAACGTCGGGATGGAGGAAATTTCTGCTGCAAACCCTTGAAGAATTCAGTGTTTCATAGCTTTACTCTGGAGGAGCTGCAGAGATCTACAGCTCAGGTGGAATAATCTGTCAACAGGTTAGCAATCGGTCATCCAGAAATTGGGCTCTATTAAAGCAATTTGACATTAAAACCTTATATTATTGGGAATTGTGTTCAATTATAATTGGGAACATTTTGATTGAAATCTTTACCCTCATTTCAGTCTTTAAAAGATGTGGACATTCATTTATACAATCGTTGCCTCATGACTGCAGAGAGATGCTATGGATGGTGAGCTATGCTGCAGGGTCAGATTGTGTTACTGAATGCTTTTAGCCTAAATATGTAAAAACAAACTGAATTTATAATGCAATTGATCTAAACCTTAGAAAAGAAGCCATTTTTTCACCTTCTAATTTTCCCGCTCACATGCCATATGAGTAGATCCTTATTCTTAAAAACAACTCTAAATACGCCTAATTAAAGAGAAAAGGGTTAAATGTTTAGATGTTTTCCTGGTCCTACAATAAAGGAGGCAAATATAAATTTCAGGCACTTCTGATATTAGTTTGAGAAGAATTTTAAAAGCCATTTGGCATTTCCTGCCATTTTACAAACCTACATATGGAAGCAAATTGTTAGCATATTTAAAATGAAAAACCATGATCAGAAATGCTTTTTCATTTTAAGAATGAGGCTGCATTGTTTAACTAATAAATGAAATTAGTAATTAATAATCCTGTTTGCATTTTCATCATCTTCCTCAACACCGCTCATCTTTTTACTTAATTAAAACTAAGAAAGAAAAATACATTTGAGATTTATTTTCCAAATGTACCCCAGCATATACATACCAAAATTCTATTTGAAATGTAAAAGTTAAAAATGAAAAAGCATTTCCAGAAATGCTTTTTCTGCACAGCGCCCCCTACCGAACAAGACCGGTAACCCGGTCAGCAAGGACCTGAGGAAGATTTCAAATAGAATTTTGGTATGTATATGCTGGGGTATATTTGGAAAATGAATCTCATATGTCTTTTTCATTTTAATTAAGTAAAAGGATGAGCGGTGTTGAAGAAGAAAATGAAAATGCAAATGGGATTATTGATTACTAATTTCATTTATGAGTGAAACAATGCAGCCACATTCTTAAAATGAAAAAGCATTTCTGGAAATGCTTTTTCATTTTAAATATGGTAACAATTTGCTTCCATACCTACAGAGCAATTGGATCCTTTGCAAATAATCTAATTTAAATACGAGGAAGTATGTGGCTTTAGCGTTACAAAATGTGAAAATAGAACATGTAAAATTACACACATCAGATAACGATCATTTCAATTAGAAACTGTTCAATATAATGTTTCCTTTGGTCAAACATTTAGAAAAAGACGTGCTTCAGCACAAAAAAGAAGCACAGGCAGTCAGGAGACATTTTTATTAAAATGAAATAAATTAGTTAGAGAAGTCTGCAGATAAAAATCACATTTTAATGACCACCTTTTCTTCCCTAGAAAAAAGGATTTAAATAATCAGCTATAGAGTGAAACCATCCTGAGAAATGGAGCAAAAACTCAACAAAATGCCTTAAAATGTCAGTTTAAACCACAGTCACCATGACAACTGATGGTTTTCTTAAAGCTGGACTAGAATCATCATCTTTGTGCCTTCAACTCTAAAACCCAGAGGTAGGTACTGACTAAACTCTGCTCCTGGAACTACAGCATCAAATATAAAATATAATCTAAGGAGGCTTTCCTTTATAACAGAGAAGAACTTTAATAAAATAAACAATGCTGCGAGAAATCAGTGGAACGCCTTTGGGTTTTAAAAAGGCAAAAATAAAAATGAACTGGTATAACATTCATATAGAGCAGCACTAAATGCTAAAAACAAAATGACAGCATCAAGCTAAACTGACAAGATAAATAACTTCTCCAAGTCAGTGTAAAATACTTTAGCAAATCTTTTCGTCTGATAGTCCCTCTATGTTCAATGAGTTCATTCTGCTCCTCCAGAACAGATCTGATCACCCATTCAATGTGCAACAAGTTAACACTAATTATTAGTGTTTATGTTCAAATAAAAATCCTGTTTGTAGAATATAAAGAGGATAAAAGTTACAAAAAGTGCAAATAAATCCACATCATGGATTCTCTGGGATGATGAATATTTGGTCCAGGCAGGTTAGGTCAGAGAGGATCAGCATAAAGGAGTCGCTTCTAAGAGTCCACAGAGATCCTGGATCAGCAGCTCAGCTTCTCCTGGTCAAAGGAACCTTTTCTTCCAGGTTGGTTTCAGCATCTGCTGCTCAAACTGAAGAAAACAAAACAAAGCAGATCAACAATCTACTCTTCAACAAATGTTCTAAATATTCACCTTCCAGCTGAGAACCAGAAGGCTGCAGACCTGCGTCTCACCAGAGGGGTTTCAGTTTGAGCTTTGGCTTCTGGGACGACAACCTTCCAGTCTTCTTTGTCGCTTCCTTCCTGTCCGCTGGTTTTTCAAATCCGATGGGCGAACTTAGGCTGAAGAGCTGTATGTATGTGTGTGTGTGAGAGAGAAACCTTTTCACTGACTGCAGCTTCACCTTGTCTTTGTCCTTTAGGACGTCCAGCATTCTGGGGATTTCTGCAGGCCTTGAAACCTCAACCATCTGCTCATCTTTCTTCTTCCTCTCCTCTCTTTTATCTGCTCTATGGAGGAAAATGTTCCCTGCAGTGCTGGCCCAGATGGGGGAGGTGGAGGAGCCCCACTAGCAGCAGCTGGAGTAAAACATGAAGCAAAGCATAAAAAGATGTAGCTCAGGTGGGGATTTGCTGCCATCTAGTGGAAACATTCCAGGAGAACGTTAATAAATCATCAGTTTTATTTCACCTCAACTTTCTCTCATTTTGTCACGTTTCAAATATGAAGCTTGGATATAAATTTATTTGACTTTATTACAACAGAGCAAAGCAGTGAAGGGGAAGTGACTATCATGTTCGTCACAGATTCTTCCACCTGAGCTGAGAATCTCTGCAGCTCCTCCAGAACCTCCTCTTTTATTCTAAGCTCAAATTGCAACAGGTGGACTATTTCCTGAAACGGTGATTTGTAAAGGCAATAGATTGTCTTCAGTTTCATTTAGGGGTATCAGTGTACAGAGGTCTGAACATTAATGCTCGCTGCACTTTTTCAACCTCATTTAGTAAAAAACAAACAAGATATTTCTCTTTTATGAAGCACTACTATGGGACGGTTTATGACCTGTAGTCCCAATCAAACACTGAACTTTCAGAAAATGAGACAAGAAATGTGAGAAAGATATAAAGGGTGTGAATATTTTCTCCTGCACTGAATAAATCATGTTTCACAGAAGCACATCAGCTCTTAGACCTTCTGTTCGATGCTTCTACCTTCTGCCAAAGTAGCCTTCATCATCCTCATCATCCTCGTCGATCAATGAGATATCAGCAGAGAGGCGACCAGGTTGGTCTGCCTCCTGACACCAAGAACTCCTGCCTCCTCAGCGTATGAGTGAAGCTGAAGGGATGGAGGGAAAAGATGGGAAACATTTCAGGGAAAAAGAAAAAATTTCTTAGTAATACGCATGCATACAACCTGATGAGGGTTTAAATGAGAATGGAAAAAGAAGGTTTAGAAATCTATTGAAAAAAAGACTAAAAATAAAAAAAGAGCCTTTTGTGACAGAAAAAAAACAAAACCCTTTATTTCTAAAGCACTTCACCATATTTAAACACCAAAGTGCTTTTTGGTTGGAAGCTTTATTTCTATCAAAGCTTCAACTGAAAAATCAACAAGAAGAAATTTGCAACCCAAAGTTGAAAGGCCCAAACCCTCAGAAAGAGAGGGGCAATATAAAAAAGAAGGGTTAACTTTTAAAGGGGAAAGAGCATGGAAATCATTTCAACCTTGCAAAAAGGGTTATATATTGGCAAAGAACGGTGGGAGAGCCGACAAGGATAAAAGGGCCCAAAAATGATGAGGGCCGCATCTTTTACCCCGCTGCACCGCCAATTTTTTTTAAAAAAAAAACCATGGAGCTTTTTTTGAAAGTTTCTCTCCTTTTTTCCTGTTTCCAACCAACCCCAAATAGGATGTTTAATTTTCCTTTGTAATTTCCATAAAAAGGGCTTTTTTCCCATTTTCCCTTTTAAAAATGTTAAAAATTTTCATAAAGTGGGCATTTTTAAGGTAAAATTTATAGGGTTTTTCTGTTTTAATTTGGGAAATTTTAAAGCCCCAAAAAAAATGATTAAAAATAAATAAAAGTAATGGCTGACACTACATCACAACCATGAAAAAGGGTTTGTTTTATTCCCAAAAAAGGTTAAAATAGCTGCCATCTTTTCCAAAAACGTTTTTTTTCCCAAAAAGAACATCCATCAAAATGAAAAGTTTAAAAAAAAATAAGTGAAGATAAAGAGTGCTGGGGCTTTTAAAAGTATGCATTAGTTTAAATTTTTTTTAGAACATTTAAAAGCTAAAGACTCCCAAAAAACCAAAAAAAAGATAAAGTAACTCAGCTTTTTTTAAAGGATGGTTTTTTTTTGTAAACCAATTTTTTTTTTTTGAACAGGGGTTAAAAAATGTGCAAACCCCCAAAAATCTTTTCTTTTTTAAAAAATTCCCGGGAAAAAAATGAAACGACCATTAAACAAAACCCGCGTTAAAACCCTCCACACAATTTATGACCGGGCCCAAACACAAAAGCAGCAAATTCAGAAAGAAAAAAGTGACGTTTTTTTAATATGAATATAAAACTTTTAAAAAGTTTAAAATTTTTGTTTTTGATTTTTATAAACCCCAATTTTTTCTGAAAGAAACAGCTTCCATTTTAAAAAAAACGTTCACAAAGAAAATATTCATTTATAAAAAAAATTAAATTCAATAAAATTTGGGAAACAAAATTTTTAAAATAATATGAAAACAAGGAAAAAAAAAAGATTTTTAAAAAGTAAGCATGTCACTATAATTTAACATTTTAATATGGATTTTATCTCTGTAAAGATTTTAATCATATAAACAAAATCTAGACTCCAGTAACAAAGAGAAAGGGGATCATTAGGGTTTTACCCCCAAATGGGGAAAAACCCCCCTCCGGGGCCAAAAAGGGCCCCAAAAGAGCTTGGAATTCCGGTGGAGGAAGGAGGGGCCCACTCACAAGACCCTTTGTGAGCACAAAGGGGTCCTTTTAATTTTTTTATTATTTAACAGAAAAATGGGAATGTGGAAAAAAAAAAAAGGGGCCCCCCAGTTGGAAAGAGGCAAAAATGGTTCCAAACAAACCCGAACCTTGGGAAGGATTGTTGAAGACCCGAACTTTTTAGGCCGGTTTGGGGCCAACATCATGCTGGTAAAATCATGGGAAAAATCTTCATGAAAAGACAACCTTTTAAAGAATCCCCAAAGGATATTTAACAAAGCATCAAAGTGGGGTTTTTGGAGAGGGAGGAACACTAGGGCCCTGCAAATTTTTTTTTTTTTACAGCATGAGGGAATGAAAAGGGTAAAGTTCATAAAAAAAAGTGTTTTTGGGGGCGTTCTTTTTTAGATAAGAAAAGGCTCCAAAGAAAATTATTGGAAAGAAGGATTTTAAAGATTAAAATGAGGGAAAAATTTGAACAAAAACGGTTAGATCACTTTTTAACAAGCAGGTAATACAGGGGAAAAGTTGTGTGAGATTATTCAGGGAAATATGGTTTAGAAAATGGACTCCATGGAAAAAATAATAGTCCTTTTTTATTTCATTTTATGATAAATGATTTCCCTTTAAAAAAATAAAAAATGAGATGGGCGGGCCTTTATGCTCTTTGAAAACCTTTAAGTTTAAACTGGATTAAAAACAGAATAATCAAAATAATGTGATAGTGTCTGATAGTATAGCAGCTTTATTAAGGATTGAATCAAATAATTGAAAAAGTAAAGATATTATTGATGGTATTTATCATCCTCTGAACAAACTACATGTAAAGAAAATAACAGTAGAATTTGTTTGGGTTCAGCTCATGTTGGAGAGGAGGGAAACAAAGAGGTTGATCTTTGAGCTAAACAGGAACTAAAATCTAAAAATGTTGATCTAGAAAATCCTTTAGTCAAGATTGAATGTAAAATAATAATAATAATGTTAGAAATATGTCAGGCAAACTGGGACATAAGTGATAAAGAGGGAAACTGATATAAAATTCAGAAAAATGTGGAGATAAAAGGAAAGCAGGAAGAAACAGGAGAATAGAATCAATAATTTCATGATGCAGAATTGGTCAAACAGGTTTGAATAGTTCACTTCAAATAACTGGTAAACATGCTGCAGGTTTATGTGAAAGTAGCAACCTGCCTGAAACTGGACAGCAGGTGTTTATGGATTTTATTGGTTATAAAACTGAAGGGAGACAGTTTAGAGAAACTATGGATCAAAGGATAATTTACTATTGAAAATGTTTCAGCTATAAATTAAAATAAAAGATCAAATCTTCATGGATTTGAGAAATATTTCAGAGAAAATAGTTTGAATCTGCTGTTAACACTCCAGTCCAGCAGGTGGCGGTAATGCGCTTTAATAGTCAGTTTGTCGTCCGCCATGATGGAAGAACAAAACCCACCATGAGGCGACCAGACTGGACAGAACAGCAGCTAGCAGCATTAGCTTAGCTTGTGTGTGGAGTCATTGTAGAGAGGCTGATAATCTGGGAGTGTTTGCAGTGAGAATGTCTTCAGTCCAGCTTCAAGGAGAGTTTATCACCGAGCAGTTAACTCCTGCTGAAGAAACATTCACGGAGTTTAAAGGGAGTTTGGTCAATTCGGAGGAAAAGATGGACGATCAACATCTACTGCTGGATTTCACCAGGATCCCCCAGATCATCTTACACCGGATAGGTAGGAAACACCTGATAGAAACGATTCCCTGATGATGCACACTGTGGATTTTAGCCTCATCTGATTGGAAAACTGCTTAGAGGAGATCAACATGCTAAGCTAAAGCTAACTTCCGGTTGATAGTGGGAGTCCACGGCTCTGTTCGAAAACCTGGGCTGCATCCTCCAAGGACGCGGTCTACCTAGACTGGATCCTTCTAAGTCCGTGAAAATAAGGAGACCGGAAGAGTTTTGGCTGTAAATTCGACCAGGTCTACCCTTCAGCGGGTTTTAGCGCCGTATGCTCTGTTGCTTAGCAACCGTAAACGTTGAAACACAAAGCAGGAAAAGAATGAATGCAGACGTTTTCAAAACTGTTTATTTATTTTTTTATTATAAAGTGAACAAAGACTACACTCACAAGAATCCAGAGTGGAATAAAGGTTCCAAACAGCGGGAGCAGGAACAAATAAAATCAAATGTAATGATAGAAACCTTAGTCAGTTAAATAACCTGCTGCTGTCATTCTGCACATCTCTGATGTTGCTGCTATTTTCAAATATCCATTACTGTAAAAATGTCCATAGCTGCATATTGGTTATTTATTCTCCAGTTTTATATTGTTAAAACACTTTACAGGATTGTATTGTTTATATTTTAACTCTTCCCTATCATGTTATTCTTATACATTTTTTCTAAGTTCCTCATCTGTGTGACCATTTTCAATAATCTTTCTGCTGCTGTAAATTTGCCCATTGTGGGACAATAAAGGGATTTTCTGTTCTATAAAAGGAGTAGAAAAATATAAGTAAATCTAAACGATGTATGTATAAAAAATATATCTGCAAAATCTCTAATATTCAACAACAAAAAATACTTAGTTAAGCCTATTGTGCAAAACAGCAATAAAAAATTAAACTCCTATCAGATTTATAGTCCCCACCCTGCAGATATATTAGAATCTGTCCTTAAATTCCAGCCAAACCCATTTACACAGCAACAGATTAAAACCTTTAGATAAATCAAACATTACCGCCACATATCTGACTCAATAACCATTAAAACAACTATTTTCATTCATTTCAGACGGAATTATTCACTGACTGGATTATATTAAACTGAACTTCCAATTTTCACCACTGTACGGCGCCAAGTAACCTTCACTCTGATCACAGCTTGCTTGGTCTCGCAATGAATCCTGGGATATCCAAGAATACCGAGGATACATCAGACCCGTCCTAGGTTTTCGAACAGAGCCCACGTCACGGAGCAAAGCCTAAAAGGCTAAAGGATATCTATAGAATTGTTAGTTGGTTTATCTGCTGCTGGACAATGGAGTCACATGCTCTATTCAAAAACCTGGGACGTGTCCTTAGAAGGCCGGATTCGAAGGACGATTACGTCATAGCGCGGTGCCGAGGTCTGGTCGGATTCCAACAGTCCTCGTTATGCGGCCTTAAAATGCTTCCTTCTTTTTGGCCGATTTGAAGGACGGGTCCGATGTATCCTTGGTTTACCCAGGATTCATTGCGAGACCAAGCAAGCCGGCTGCTCCGTGATCAGAGGAAAAGTTACTTGGCGCCGCACAGTGGTGAAAATTGGAAGTTCAGTTTGATATAATCCAGTCAGTGAATAGTTCCGTCTGAAATTAATGAAAATAGTTGTTTTAATGGTTATTGAGTCAGATATGTGGCGGTAATGTTTGATTTATCTAAAGGTTTTTATCTGTTACTGTGTAAATGGGTTTGGCTGGAATTTAAGGACAGATTCTAATAGATCTGCAGAGTGGGGACAATAAATCTGATAGGATTTTTATCTTTTTATTGCTGTTTTGCACAATATGCTTATCTACGTATTTTTTGTTGTTGAATATTAGAGATTTTGCAGATATATTTTTATGCATGCATTGTTTAGATTTACTTATATATTTCTAACCCTTTTATAGAATTGAATAGAAAATCCCTTTATTGTCCCACAATGGGCAAATTTACAGCAGCAGAAAGATTATTAAAAATTGTCACACAAATGAGGACCTTAGAAAAATGTATAAGAATAACATGATAGGGAAGAGTTAAAATATAAACAATAAAATACTGTAAAGTGTTTTAAAAATATAAAACTGGAGAATAAATAACCAATATGCAGCTATGGACATTTTTACAGTGATGGATATTTGAAAATAGCAGCAACATCAGAGATGTGCAGAATGACAGCAGCAGGTTATTTAACTGACTAAGGTTTCTATCATTACATTTGATTTTATTTGTTCCTGCTCCCGGTGGTTGGAACCTTTATTCCACTCTGGATTCTTGTTAATGTAGTCTTTGTTCACTTTGTAATAAAAAAATAAACAGTTTTGAAAACTTCTGCATTCATTCTTTTCCTGCTTTGTGTGTCAACGTTTACGGTTGCTAAGCAACAGAGCATACGGCGGTAAAACCCGCCGAAGGGTAGACCTGGTCGAATTCACAGCCAAAACTCTTCCGGTCTCCTTATTTTCAAGGACTTCGAAGGATCCAGTCTAGGTAGACCGCGTCCTTGGAGGATGCAGCCCAGGTTTTCGAACAGAGCCTCTAATAAAGGCTAGATGTCTCGTCCGCGCTGCTGGCCAATGGGGGTCGACGTCCGCACGTGGCGGCCATCTTGCCACAGGCAGCTCGCTCATTCGTAACATTGTGTTTTAAAGGCGCATGTACTTAAATAACCATAACTTCCTCAATTGTCTAACGATTCTCAAACTGTTTGGTTTGTTAAACAAAAGTCAGACATGTAGTTATGACACTGCACAATTATTAATAATTATAACCATGGTATTTCATATGAAAAGAACATTGAATAGAACATACAGGTGCAATAAATATAGACATGCACAAGGTATTTATGTTAAATCAATATATGCTATTAAAACTCAGTGTACTGAAGGGCAACATATATATCGAGGTATATCTATAGACATCTATATATCTATACATATATCTATATCTCTTTAGATATCTATATATCTAGATCTATATAGATCTATATATATATATATATATATATATATATATATATATATATATACATACACATACATACACATACATGCATGCATACATACAGTGGGGCAAAAAAGTATTTAGTCAGCCACCAATACTGCAAGTTCTCCCTCATAAAAAGATGAGAGAGGCCGGTAATTTTCATCATAGATATACCTCAACTATGAGAGACAAAATGAGGAAAAAAAATCCAGAAAATCACATTGTCTGATTTTTAAAGAATTTATTTGCAAAATAAACAAAATAAAAGCGTTGTTGCGGCCGGGACATTTGGGAGATGCACCATTAACTTTTTGTCTGGAAAATATGATCAAGTGTAAATGTAACCAAAATTGTCTCCAGCCAAGAGTTTTCTCCACGGCTAAAACCAGGGAACAGTGGATTTATGCAAGAAGTCATTCAAGCTCGGAACGATGGGAATTAAGGCAGTGGAGTCGCACATGCGAAGCACGAAACACAAAGCGTCAAAATGGAGTTACAGAGAAACAGCCGGTATTTCTCAGTTTAGTTCCACACTTGTCTCTGCAACGGCTCCACTTATCACCAAATCAAACATACTAAGAAAACCATACAAAGAAAAATAGCTGCAAAAAAGACTGGTTATGTTGGGGCTTTAAAGCTGATTTGTTTTGTTCCCTGCTAAAACAAAGTTTGTGAATTCAGTTAAATAATTGTTAAAATATATCTGTCATTTGTGTGTTTTTAGCTTTCTTCCTGTATGGGAAGCTTTTCAACATTTGAAACATTAGTGCAGTGGTTTATCTTGAAATAAACCTTTGGGTTAAGTTGTCTCAAGCAGGTTTTTCTTGTGTTTCTTGTGAATTTGGTCTTAAATTTTTATTTCAAGTGGCATTAAAAAGTCTTAAAAAGTCTTGAATTTAACTTGCCTTATGCTGTAGGAACCCTGTATTAAAGATTTGAAAATGCAAAAATTAAAGGTGTAAATTTGGAAGCAAATGGAGAACTATGATCCAACACTGATTTTGAGTCGATCTAATGTCCTTGAGGCTATTGAGTGAAACAAATTCGATAGGCTCCTTCTTCAGCCTGACAGCATCCCTTAGTGCCGGTGTCTATTAGGCCTGGGCGAAAAATCTTTTCAAAAATTGAATTCCAATTTCAAAGTATTGTAATGAAATGTTACCTTTTGTTTATATAATGGCACATTTTTGGCTCCCCAGAGTTTCTGTGGCTGCAGTGTTACTCTCAGGTTGTAGTTTGTCAAGCGACAGCATCACATTAAACAGGAAATGACATAACTACAGGTGAGAAGTTTGTTCTCAAAAGATGAATAAAATGATGTTGTTAGGAACTGCAGGCCTTAAAGTTCTCCAGCATAGTGGCAGATTTCCGGATTGCGGCAACTGTGGTTGTATTAGAAGAAATAGGATTGTGTATTAAAATTCATATTTTGAAGCTGTCAGAAAAGGTTTCTGGTCCAGATGGCTAACAAGCTAGCTGTTAACAGAAGTATGGCTGCCGATGGCGCGGTAGTGATCTGAAAAGGGGTTTCTATGTCCTCCAGCAGTCTAAGCCTATAGCAGCATAACTATAGAGATAGCTCTGGATAACATAAGGCATTCCAACTGTAAGCTTTTCTGCCTCACCGACTAACAGTTGGTTCCACAGGAGAGGAGCCTGATAACTAAAAGATCCTGATCCCTTTCTTCTTCAAGAAATTCTAGGAATTACTAGTAAATGTTCAGATTGAGGGTGAAGTGCTCTGTTAGGAACATAAGGAATGATCTGATATGAGATGGAGTTTCACCATTTAAGGCTTTATATGTGAGCTCTAAAGTAACAGTTCAAAGAGGTGAATCTGTAAGGGAAATTATTTAAAAAAAATCTCTAAATCTATATTCTAATTAATTCCTGTGAAAATATATTAGCTCAGTAGCTAATGTGATAAACCGTGAATTATGTTTAATTAATTTTTAGACTAAAATATTAACATTTTTCCTCAATAGCATCCAGGAATTGTGATCAATTGACTTAATATCAGTGTTGGATCACAGCACTCCACTGGCTTCAAAGGTTAAGACTTTTATTTTTTCCATTTCAAATCTTACATTTTTTAAATTCATTTTCATATGGGAAGATTAGCATTGTTGAGCAATAGCTTCCAGGTCATGTGATCAGTTGACAAAATCAGTGTTAAATCATAGTTCTCCATTGGCTTAAAGAGTTATGCCTTTTATATTTGCATTTCAAGTCTCTTACTAATTTTTAAATAATATTTATGTGTAAATATTGGCATTTTCCAGGTTTTGTGATGATAGACAAAGTCTATAAGGGATCATGGTACTGCACTGCTTCACGAGTTACGCCTTTTATTTTTGAATATGAAATATCAAAATATTATTTTTTGTTAATAAAATATCAATATTCTAGCTTGATAGCTTCTCTGCTTTAAAATCTAGGCCTACACTTTTATTTTGAAAACAGGAAGTCGGTACACGCTGTAGTCGTTAGCGATTGTTGCAAAATGCTATGTACCACTTTATCTTGTAGCCAAGATAAAGTGGTACATATCGTTTTGCATCATTATTTTGTGGATTATTTGAGTGTTTCGGGTGGAGAGTTCAGTTACATATATTACATATTATGCCTTAAGCTGTTGTACACTGCAATCATTTTTTTTTTTTTTTTTCAGTCGTTGCACGCAGAAGAGGAATATGAACCTTGCTAGAGTGAAACATGCTGCCTTGGCAATTTTGTGCTGAAAGCCCTAAAAAGAAAAAGCGACAACATAATTGGACGAAGACATGGCGGAGCAAACGTGGCTATTTTGGTCTGTCATATTTTACAAACAGAACTGCATTTCACTCATTGCATCCCTGCCACGCTGCTGTGTTTACAGAAGAATTCTTCTTTGCGCATGCGCCCTGAGCGATTTTACCACGACGGTCCTGACCTCACGATTCCCCTCGTAAGCCCCTGTACACTACACGACTCACGACGCACGATCAGGCTGAAAGTCGGACGATCGAAAGATTCTCGCATGACTGGAAAGTAGCCCTGAAAATCACACAGTGTACGCCGGGCTTTAGAGTTGAATAAAGCAATTTCACGCAAAAAATCAAATCACATTTAGGAAAGTAAAATAGTCGTGTTATTTTGTGTTTTGTGGATTATTTCAGTGCTGGGGAAGGGGTGAGTTCAGTAAGATATATTACATATTATGCCTTAGAGTTGAATATTGCAAATTTATGCAGGAAATACACTGTGCAGGTAGAAAAATTATTCTAAATAATTCCTAAATTATTCAATAAATAATTCCCTTACAAAATTGATTTAGTATGGGAAGTTTAAATTGTGATAAACTTTGCAGGGTTCCCACGGGTCCTTAAAAAGTCTTAAAAGGCATTGAATTCTTCAAAATAAAACTAAGGCCTTAATTGGTATTACAATGTCTTAAATCAGTCTTAAGTTGGTCTGAATTTTTAAAACATCATAAATAGAATTATTTTTATTACGATTTATTTTTCTAATCTAAATAAAACATTAAAATTGACTTTTTTTGTTTTTCAAAAAAATAACGGCTCGCCATTATTGGTACCGTCCCGATAGCGGAACCAATAAAAGCGTTGTTGCGGCCGGGACATTTGGGAGATGCACCATTAATTTTTGTCTGGAAAATATAAGCAAGTGTAAATGTAACCAAAATTGTCTCCAGCCAAGAGTTTTCTCCATGGCTAAAACCAGAGATGGGAAGTAAGTAAGTACAAATACTTTGTTACTGTACTCAAGTAAATTTTTCTGATATTTTTACTTTACTACTTATTTTATGGTAACTTCTTACTTCTACTCCTTACATTTTTACACAAATATCTGTACTTTCTACTCCTTACATTTTTAAAAATTCGCTCGTTACTTTAGTTTTGAATCATTTCAATGGAGTTACCATTATTATTTTTCACGTCATCAATACCAAATTCAATCTAATTGGATGGGAATCTACGTTGCATTTGACGCACCACTACAAGATGAATCGACAGATTCGGCGGTATTCATTTGCAGCAAATCATTGCAGCTTGGTGGCGGTGGCGTTAGCATAGTAGTATGGACGACGAGATGATTGAAAATGAACACAACGGAGATCTAGTCCTATTGGCAGACATCCATTTAAAATGTAGGCAACAGCATGAAAAAAGTGGTTTCTACTTTTACTTTTATACTTTAAGTGAATTTACAAGCCTGTACTTTGTTACTTTTACTTGAGTAAAGAAGTTTAATCAGTACTTCCACTTTTACCAGAGTATTTTTTAACACAAGTATCTTTACTTTTACTCAAGTATGGAAAGTGAGTACTTTTGCTATCTCTGGCTAAAACCAGGAAACAGACATGAGGCTCAGTGGATTTTGTGCAAGAAGTCATTCAAGCTCAGAACGATGGGAATTAAGGCAGTGGAGTCGCACATGCGAAGCACGAAACACAAAGCGTCAAAATGGAGTTACGGAGAAACAGCCGGTATTTCTCAGTTTAGTTCCACCCTTGTCTCTGCAACGCCTCCACTTATCACCAAATCAAACATACTAAGAAAACCATACAAAGAAAAATAGCTGCAAAAAAGACTTAGCACTGGTTATGTTGTGGCTTTAAAACTGATTTTTGTTCACTGTTAAAACAAAGTTTGTGAGTTCAGTTAAATAATTGTTAAAATATATCTGTCATTTGTGTGTTTTTAGCTTTCTTCCTGTATGGGAAGCTTTTCAAAATTTGAAACATTAGTGCAGTGGTTTATGTTGAAATAAACCTTTGGGTAAAGTTGTCTCAAGCAGGTTGTCTTGTGGGATTTAAATGACAGGTCCTGATAAAAAATAACACCAAGATTTTTTACTTTATCTGAAATCAGTTTAATCCCATCCAAATGAAGTGACTGACTAATCAGCTTCTTTTTCAAAGACTCTGGTCCAAAGACTATAACTTCTGTTTTGTTTGCATTCAGAAGGAAAAAGTTAGGAGTCATCCAGGTTTTTATGTCTTCAAGACATGCCTGTAATCTATGTAATGGATTAGCTTAATCTGGATTTATAGACAGATATAGCTGGGTATCATCAGCATAGCACTAGAAATTAATCCCATGCTGTCTAATAATTTTACCGATTGTGAGCATATATAAAGTAAAGAGAATTGGTCCTAGCACTGATCCCTGTGGTACTCCACAGGTAACCTTTGAGCATGAGGAAGATTTATCATTAACACAAGCAAATTAAAATCGGTCAGATACAATTTAAATAAACCAGTCTACTGCGGGTTCTTAAAATTGCTAAAAAATATCAAGTCTTTCTAAAAAAAAAATATTGATCAACTGTATTAAATGCAGCAGGGAGATCTAACAAGACAAGCACAGATAAAGTCCATTATCTGAAGCCATGAAAATATCCATTGTGATAATTCAGGAATGATCCTACCCTTACCCTAATGGATCTTGGAATACTGGTCATCAGTGTTTTTGTGGCCTTATTAGCCCCATAGGTGATAAATAGGTTTTAGCTTCAGACAAACCCTAATAACCTCCTATTTTATGTTATAGAACCCACACGCATTGTTGTTCCTCTCTACATGGTACCATCAGGAAATTGATGATTCTAAAAATGTTCTTTCCCCACATATGCTAATGTTTAATGATCTTTTATTCGCAAACTCTCTGACAGAGTAAAGATAGCAAGACTCAAGCAAAATATCAAATAAAAATTCAATAATATGGTTCAACCATCTGACCCTTTATGCCGTCTATTGGAGTTGCTTCAATTGGTTTGGTCAAATTAGTTTTCTTGGTTTCTTCAGTGCATTTTAATTTGGTTTGGTCAAATGTCTTTTTCTTCTGCAGTGATACGGCTGAGTTACTTTGCTCTTCTGTAATGGGGAACCCAGACCAGAGTTCCCAGATGAACAAAAACTTGCCTTTTTTAATGTGTCCAGAATGGGATACTGCATTTCCATTAGTGGGGGAACGGTTCACAAAATCCACGGTTCAGTTCGGTTCACGGTTTCATGGTCACGCTTTTCGGTTCGGTATATGTTGTTTGTTAGGAAAATCTATTATGTCTTGTATAGTACAACACGTGTTGCACAATGCTTGCACACTGTTGCACTTTTATCCACAACTTTCTTTGCGCCGTCATCGTAGGTCACTCTAAATGCAAAGGTCCCATACAGCAGACCTATAAAGTGCTGCTGGTGAACCGAGACAGTCGAACCGAACGGTTTGGACGGTTTTCATAAACTGTTCCTTCCCTAATTTCCATGTAAGGGGCTGAAGGTGATCACCTCATAATCCAGGCCTTGCAGTCCCTCCTGCCTCCAGTACAGTCTAGATCAGGGGTGCCCAACCTTTTTTAAACCAAGATCTACTTTTGAAGTTGTCTGCATGCCGAGATCTACCAAGCCAAACACAAGGGATGGGCAGTAATTGTTTTTTTATTTGCACAGGTGGAGAATAAACAGTAAATCCAACAAACGGGGAAATGATCAAGTGTGTCAAAAAATAGGTTGCAAAAACAGAAGTTAACAATCTCATAAGAACTTCACAACATATCACTCACTCACTCACTCACTCACTCACTCACTCACTCACTCACTCACTCACTCACTCACTCACTCACTCACTCACTCACTATAGAAAAGAGCAGTCAAGATCTCCAGACAAAGGCTGTGCGGTCAAAAAATCTAAAAAAACAAATTGATCCACACACAGTCCAGTAGAGATGAAAAAAAACGAACTGTAAATTTACAGTCATATGCAGAGGTGGAAAAAGTACTAAAATATCATACTCAAGTAAAAGTACCAATACTTGGATACAATATTACTCAAGTACAAGTAAAATTACCCATCAGAAAAATTACTCAAGTAAAAGTAATAAGTAGCTGATGTAAAATGTATTTTAAGTAAAAGTTACGTAGTTACATTAAAAAAAACTGTTGAACGGGGCAGGGGATCTCTCCCATGTAGTGAAAATGGGACAAGGAGTCATAAATCCAAAACTATTTAGTTTTTAAATAAAGAGAAATCTATACAAATGTATACACATGTAATGACAAGATAACACATGTCACACTAGATGTGGAGTTATTGAATGCTGCCAGTTCAGTCACCTTTGGCAGACACGTCTGGCATTGCATGATGATACTGTTGGCCCTCTTGGATTTAAATGAAAAGCAGTCTTTCAAATGTGGCCAAGGATTTTCGTCGTTTTGGGCAGCAGAATTCGATGTTTCAGCTAGCATTTCTAGTGAAACGTTCTCTGAACCGTCGTCGCTCTCCTGATACACTTCTATCTCGTTCCCAATCTCCTACAGAAAGACTTGGCGCCTGGTAGCCTAGATCTACATGCTGATCACGTCACTCGCTGTAGTGCTTCCGGGCCCGGTTTTTTTGTCTTCCTTTCGGTTTTCCAAAGTTTTTTTTTACTCAGTAACTGATGGGATTTGTAATGTAACGAAATACAATACTTCATTTAAAACGTAATCAAGTAAAATTTAAATTACCGATTTTTAAAAAATACAAAATACACAAAAAACCTACTCAATACAGTAACTTGAGTAAATGTATTTCGTTACTTTCCACCTCTGGTGATATGTTTATATCACTGTTTATACATATATATGTAGTTTACTACTTTTCAAGGCTGCACTATAAAAAAAGATGAAATTGTCCAGAGAGCTGTTCCAAACTAAATTTCCTTTTTGTTTTACACTTTGTAAACAAAATGACAAATAAAATCTAAGTCTAAGATCACTTCAAAGCAGGAAGAAGGAGAAGGGAAGTCTGCTATTTCAGAATGATAAACTTCACTGGGCGTTGGCAGAGAAACTGTCCGATGGTTTAAAATTCAACAGGAAAACAGATTAAAAAAAAGGGAAAATACTAAGTACAAACTATGTGGATGTGAAGATGTAACAAACAGCAGAATGGGTTGTTGACTGTTTCAGAAACTCTTTAATTTCGGCAAAAGTTCCAAAAATCTTTCAAAGAATCCGCCGCAGCTCAGCCGCCTGACGTCGATGTGCAGCAGCAGATCAGGGTGGTCTGCACCTGCCTCCTCCAGCTGGGCACGGAATAAACGCCTCTGTAAACTCCCGGCCCGAACAGAGCAAGCGATTTTCATCATAACGTCCATGACATGCTTCATATTTAAAATACTGCCGCACAGCTGCTGTTGATGAATGATGCAGCGGTTGATCCAAAAATCATTTCAGATAGCTTGAACAGAGCAACAAATCCAGCAGTGCGCCCAACCATAGATGGAGCCCCATCAGTGGTGATAGATGTCATTATCTCATTATCTCTTCAGATTCCTCTCGCGCTTTAGAGTCCCTGGTAACCTAGGAACCGTGGCAAACCATGCCCAGCAATCACCATGCATAAAAAAGGTTCCCTGCAGACTTTTTATATTTCATTCTATTATTATGAAAATAGACGTTGGACTCGTGATCAATGATTTGATTAGTGTTTTTTTAATTAATTGATTTATTTTTTTGTCATAGCCATAAATAGGTCTACATTGTAAAACTTCTCACGATCGACTGAAACTCCGTCCACGATCAACTGGTAGATCGCGATCGACTGGTTGGGCACCCCGGCTTTACAGGATCCACTCGCTCCTCAAACTGAAGGACAGAGTTTGGTGCTTTTATGTGCGGTGTCCTTTATTTACCCACCAATAGAAAGTCTTTCTGCTGTGTCTGTCTTTCAGACCGCCTGCAGGATTATGTTGGAAAAGAGGAGGATTTTTCTGACCAGCAGCTCTGTGGACAGGAGAGGAATTCCAGTTTGGACCAAGAGGAACCAGAAGCTCTGCAGATAAAAGAAGAGCAGCAAGAATCAGAACATCCCTGGAAAAAAGAGGAAACCATGGAGCTCCCCATAGGTGAGCATGAAGAGCAGCTTGTTCTGAAGCAGGAGATTGAACAGAAACCTTTCCCATGTTTGACATGTGGAGAAACATTTCTGAAAAAAGAACATTTAATGGATCACACGGGAATTCACACAGGTCAGAAGATTTATGAATGTCTTGACTTCATAGGCACATCAGATGATTAAACAAGAATTTCTCCAAGGCCTCCTTTACTAAAACAGTGGTTGATTTATGACACTTGATCATTAATGTGCAAGAGCTTAGAGCAACAGGTGAGGCAATTCTCAGCAGGCATCCTCTTCTTCTCGTAATACCGATCAGCAAAAAGCTAAAGAGCTATTCCACCTCTTTTCTTACAATCTTAAGTGTTGGTAATCTGCTCTTCTTTAAAATCTATAGCAATCAGTTGCTTCAAATCTGGCTTATATTATTCCAAGTAGGGCTGGGCGATAAATCAAATTCGTTTATTTCATGTTTTCATAAAGGCCATGAGTTGAAATGTTTCTTAATTGTAAAATCGAGGAAGCCTCTTCTTCTGCATTTTTTACTTGCATGTTTGCTTCTCTTCCTCTTTCCTCCATCCGCCTGATAGCATCCTGCTCTGTTTACTCACGCCATGGCCGCTGCTCAATCTGAAGAGTTGTTACAGAGAAAAGGGACTCCTGTTTCATCCATTAGTTGGCAATTATTCGGCTTTGACAAGGCCGAGCTGGAGCAGACTGCAGTTATCAAAACCAAGACTAGCAGCACAACTAACTTGTTTCAGCATCTCCGACAAGGTCACCCCACAGAATGGGAGCAGCTATCGGTAGCACAGCCAAAGTCTTACGGGGTGCCGTAAGACAAGTGTAGAGCATGTGATCTAAAATATGACCTGCCGAGTGACTACAAGTACTGTATGAAAAGTTGGACTCTGCTATGTTTTTTGCAACTACAGGGGAATCTGCTTATAGTGGTCACGGATATAGTAATCAACCGCTTATAGTGTTCAAATTGGCTCTGGACCAACGTGACCACTGTTACAATCAACTCTCCTTGATGTTACCGGAACTACACTGCTCTGAAGACACACCCCTCCAGCATAGGTTTTAAAAACGCTAACTCCCCCATATTAGCATCCTATTTTGCCAGGGGTTCATGCAGCTCAAAGGCTAGACAAGGCGCTCCCAGCTGAAGGCTAAGCTACGTAGCAACCGATACTCATCCGGAGAAGTCTGCGCTCGCTGGACCAGGTCAGACTGCCCTTTTCCTGCGATTCAGAAGGAGCTGAATGCAGTGTCTTTATCCTTCCTGCAATTCAAACCGAGTGAACGCCGTGTATTCTAATTCCTCCTGCAGCCGAACGACGGGGGGTGCGATCATGTTTGCTGAAAGAAGCCACTAGAAGGTACCGGGCCGTGACCGCCTGAGAGACTGGGCAGCGCTGCAGGAGTGCTACAGGCGGCGGCTATAAGCTAACCACCATAGCTGAAAGGGAGACGTCCCGCGTGCTACCGTGAATTATAAAATTAACCCCCTTGCAAATTGCCTCTTATTGTTGCATCGGATTGATCCAAATCTCTTTGAGTTGCTGTTGGACGGACTGGACGGAAGTAGGCCTGCAGAAGCCGGACCGAGCCGAAGGCCTTCCATTCCGCGGACCAAACAGTAACTGTCTCCTCCCCCCCTCCTTCACATAAGTGCTCTGCTTGGGTGAACTATAGATGGATAGAATAGCCGTGTTGGTAGGCCTGTCACGATAACAAATTTTGCTAAACAATTAATTGTCTCAAAAACTATTGCGATAAATTATAATATTTTTTAAAGACCTTTTTACACTGATTTAATGGAAATGACATGATAATTCATGCGATTTCCTGCCAAAGATAAACACATTTTATTTTCAACAGAACACTTAACACTGGAACTGGTTAACAAAATAAAATGAGAAATAAAATCAATGGACTCTGTCTCTGTTAACTAGAAATACACCTGAATAAAAACTAAACACAACATAAAACTACAGTGGAAATAAAAACTACATTCAATCAAAAGAACACAGATAATGTTTGTAAAGTCTGTGTATCATTAGATTTAAAAAAGATCTTAAGATGTTTTGCATTACCCATATTGTGTCTTAAAGGAATAGTACACCCAAAACATGATTAGCCTTCATTTTCTACTCATCCCCATGCTGAACAACACCCTGGAGTACTTTTTTGATATCTCAAATGCATCTGGAGATC
Organism: Cyprinodon tularosa; assembly: GCF_016077235.1. NCBI lineage: Eukaryota > Metazoa > Chordata > Actinopteri > Cyprinodontiformes > Cyprinodontidae > Cyprinodon > Cyprinodon tularosa. Next base: position 52 of record NW_024038146.1, on the reverse strand, counting down.
TGGGAGGCTTCTTGCTGTCTGCTGACATTCAAAAAATGGGGGTCCCTGGTGC